>NW_027515238.1:0-88258 GCF_048772815.1 Callospermophilus lateralis | reverse complement strand
ACAAACGTTAGAGATAGAACGTAGAACTACTTTATTGTGTCAAGTTTCAAGAAGCTCGCACAAACCATGTTTGATTTAGAGTTCGAACTGCATCTGTCAATATATGAGAAAACAGAGTGAAAACTAAAAATTCAAACTGTTACTGCAAACGAATGCTTCTACCTAGGAGAACGAAACTTGAACATCCACGTTTTATTGGTGTACTGATGATTACATGAAATTATCATGAAGGTCGGAAAAAAAATATGTTGAGATTTCAGGAGACTGTAGTATTTTGGCAGCCTAACAATGCCTTTATTGAATGTGTCTTTCGTCAGTCTCTGCTTAGATCTACATCCAGAGGAAACAAAAAATAAAAATAGAAATGTAGAACTACTTTACTGTTTCAAGTTTCAAGAAGCTAGCACCAACCGTGTTTGATTTAGAGTTCGAACTACATTTGTCAATATAGGAGAAAACAGAGTGAAACCTAAAAATTCAAACTGTTACTCCAAAAGAATGCTTCAATCTAGGAGAACTAAACTTTGGCATCCAAGTGGGATTGGTGTACTGATCATTACTTGAAAGGATCATGAAGATTGGATGAAAAAATATATGTTGAGATTTCAGGAGACTCTGGTGTTTTGGAATTTGGCAACCCCATTCAGTATAAGTGTTATTCGCCAGTCCCAGCTTTAGGATACAAGAGGAAACAAACCTTAGAGATAGAACGTAGAACTACTTTATTGTGTCAAGTTTCAAGAAGCTAGCACAAACCGTGTTTGATTTAGAGTTCTAACTGTATCTGTCAATATAGGAGAAAACAGAGTGAAACCTATAATTTCTAACTGTTCCTGCAAACGAATGCTACAACCTAGAAGAACAAAACTTGGGCATCCACGTTTGATTGGTGTACTGATCAATACTTGAAAGAATCATGAAGATTGGATGAAAAGATATATGTTGAGATTTCAGGAGACGGTAGTTTTTTGGAAGCTTAACAACACCTTTCATTGAAAGTGTTATTCGCCAGTCTCTGCTTAAGGCTACATCAAGAGGAAACAAACCTTAGTGATAGAATGTAGAACTACTTTATTGTGTCAAGTTTCAGGAAGCTAGCACAAACCATGTTTGATTTAGAGTTCGAACTGCATCTGTCAATATAGGAGAAAAGAGAGTGAAAACTAAAAATTCAAAACTGTTACTGCAACGAATGCTTCAACCTAGGAGAACGAAACTTGAACATCCACGTTTTTTTGGTGTACTGCTCATTACTTGAAATTATCATGAAGGTCGGAAAAAATAATATGTTGATATTTCAGGAGACTGTAGTATTTTGGCAGCCTAACAACGCCTTTCATTGAATGTGTCTTTCATCAGTCTCTGCTTAGGTCTACATCCAGAGGAAACAAAAAATAAAAATAGAATGTAGAACTACTTTACTCTTTCAAGTTTCAAGAAGCTAGCACAAACCGTGTTTGATTTAGAGTTCGAACTACATTGTCAATATAGGAGAAAACAGAGTGAAACCTAAAAATTCAAACTGTTACTCCAAAAGAATGCTTCAATGTAGGAGAACCTAACTTTGGCATCCAAGGGGGATTGGTGTACTGATCATTACATGAAAGTATCATGAAGATTGGATGAAAAAATATATGTTGAGATTTCAGGAGACTCTAGTGTTTTGGAAGTTTGGCAACCCCTTTCAGTATAAGTGTTATTCGCCAGTCCCAGCTTTAGGATACAAGAGGAAAACAAACCTTAGAGATAGAACATAGAACTACTTTATTGTGTCAAGTTTCAAGAAGCTAGCACAAACCGTGTTTGATTTAGAGTTCTAACAGTATCTGTCAATATTAGGAGAAAACAGAGTGAAACCTATAATTTCTAACTGTTCCTGCAAAACGAATGCTACAACCTAGAAGAACAAAACTTGGGCATCCAAGTTTGATTGGTGTACTGATCAATACTTGAAAGAATCATGAAGATTGGATGAAAAGATATATGTTGAGATTTCAGGAGACGGTAGTTTTTCGGAAGCTTAACAACGCCTTTCATTGAAAGTGTTATTCGCCCAGTGTCTGCTTAAGGCTACATCAAGAGGAAACAAACCTTAGAGATAGAACGTAGAACTACTTTATCGTGTCAAGTTTCAAGAAGCTAGCACAAACCATGTTTGATTTAGAGTTCGAACTGCATCTGTCAATATAGGAGAAAACAGAGTGAAAACTAAAAATTCAAACTGTTACTGCAAACGAATGCTTCAACCTAGGAGAACGAAACTTGAACATCCACGTTTTATTGGTGTACTGCTCATTACTTGAAATGATCATGAAGGTCGGAAAAAAAATGTGTTGAGATTTCAGGAGACTGTGGTATTTTGGCAGCCTAACAACGCCTTTCATTGAATGTGTCTTTCGTGAGTCTCTGCTTAGGTCTACATCCAGAGGAAACAAAAAATAAAAATAGAATATAGAACTACTTTACTGTTTCAAGTTTCAAGAAGCTAGCACAAACCGTGTTTGATTTAGAGTTCGAACTACATTTGTCAATATAGAAGAAAACAGAGGAAACCTAAAAATTCAAACTGTTACTCCAAAAGAATGCTTCAATCTAGGAGAACTAAACTTTGGCATCCAAGTGGGATTGGTGTACTGATCATTACTTGAAAGTATCATGAAGATTGGATGAAAAAATATATGTTGAGATTTCAGGAGACTCTAGTGTGTTGGAAGTTTGGCAACCCCTTTCAGTATAAGTGTTATTCGCCACTCCCAGCTTTAGGATACAAGAGGAAACAAACCTTAGAGATAGAACGTAGAACTACTTTATTGTGTCAAGTTTCAAGAAGCTAGCACAAACCGTGTTTGATTTAGAGTTCTAACTGCATCTGTCAATATAGGAGAAAACAGAGTGAAACCTATAATTTCTAACTGTTCCTGCAAACGAATGCTACAACCTAGAAGAACAAAACTTGGGTTCCACGTTTGATTGGTGTACTGATCAATACTTGAAAGAATCATGTGATTGGATGAAAAGATATATGTTGAGATTTCAGGAGACGGTAGTTTTTCGGAAGCTTAACAACGCCTTTCATTGAAAGTGTTATTCGCCAGTCTCTGCTTAAGGCTACATCAAGAGGAAACAATCCTTAGAGATAGAACGTAGAACTACTTTATTGTGTCAAGTTTCAAGAAGCTAGCACAAACCATGTTTGATTTAGAGTTCGAACTGCATCTGTCAATATAGGAGAAAACAGAGTGAAAACTAAAAATTCAAACTGTTACTGCAAACCAATGCTTCAAGCTAGGAGAGCGAAACTTGAACATCCACGTTTTATTGGTGTACTGCTGATTACATGAAATTATCATGAAGGTCGGAAAAAAATATGTTGAGATTTCAGGAGACTGTAGTATTTTGGCAGCCTAACAACGCCTTTCATTGAATGTGTCTTTCGTCAGTCTCTGCTTAGGTCTACATCCAGAGGAAACAAAAAATAAAAATAGAGTGTAGAACTACTTAACTGTTTCAAGTTTCAAGAAGCTAGCACAAACCGTGTTTGATTTAAAGTTCGAACTACATTTGTCAATATAGGAGAAAACAGAGTGAAACCTAAAAATTCAAACTGTTACTCCAAAAGAATGCTTCAATCTAGGAGAACTAAACTTTGGCATCCAAGTGGGATTGGTGTACTGATCATTACTTGAAAGTGTCATGAAGATTGGATGAAAAAATATATGTTGAAATTTCAGGAGACTCTAGTGTGTTGGAAGTTTGGCAACCCCTTTCAGTATAAGTGTTATTCGCAGGTCCCAGCTTTAGGATACCAGAGGAAAAAACCTTAGAGATAGAACGTAGAACTACTTTACTGTGTCAAGTTTCAAGAAGCTAGCACAAACCGTGTTTGATTTAGAGTTCTAACTGCATCTGTCAATATAGGAGAAAAACAGAGTGAAACCTATAATTCCTAACTGTTCCTGCAAACGAATGCTACAACCTAGAAGAACAAAACTTGGGCATCCACGTTTGATTGGTGTACTGATCAATACTTGAAAGAATCATGAAGATTGGATGAAAAGATATATGTTGAGATTTCAGGAGACGGTAGTTTTTTGGAAGCTTACAACGCCTTTCATTGAAAGTGTTATTCGCCAGTCTCTGCTTAAGGCTACATCAAGAGGAAACAAACCTTAGAGATAGAACGTAGAACTACTTTATGTGTCAAGTTTCAAGAAGCTAGCACAAACCATGTTTGACTTAGAGTTCGAACTGCATCTGTCAATATAGGAGAAAACAGAGTGAAAACTAAAAATTCAAACTGTTACTGCAAACGAATGCTTCAACCTAGGAGAACGAAACTTGAACATCCACGTTTTATTGGTGTACTGCTCATTACTTGAAATGATCATGAAGGTCAGAAAAAAAATATGTTGAGATTTCAGGAGACTCTAGTATTTTGGCAGCCTAACAACGCCTTTCATTGAATGTGTCTTTCGCCAGTCTCTGCTTAGGTCTACATCCAGAGGAAACAAAAAATAAAAATAGAATGTAGAACTACTTAACTGTTTCAAGTTTCAAGAAGCTAGCACAAACCGTGTTTGATTTAGAGTTCAAACTACATTTGTCAATATAGGAGAAACAGAGTGAAACCTAAAAATTCAAACTGTCACTCCAAAAGAATGCTTCAATCTAGGAGAACGAAACTTTGCATCCAAGTGGGATTGGTGTACTGATCATTACTTGAAAGTATCATGAAGATTGGATGAAAAAATATATGTTGAAATTTCAGGAGACTCTAGTGTGTTGGAAGTTTGCAACCCCTTTCAGTATAAGTGTTATTCGCAGGTCCCAGCTTTAGGATACAAGAGGAAACAAACCTTAGAGATAGAACGTAGAACTACTTTACTCTGTCAAGTTTCAAGAAGCTAGCACAAACCGTGTTTGATTTAGAGTTCTAACTGCATCTGTCAATATAGGAGAAACAGAGTGAAACCTATAATTCCTAACTGTTCCTGCAAACGAATGCTACAACCTAGAAGAACAAAACTTGGGCATCCACGTTTGATTGGTGTACTGATCAATACTTGAAAGAATCATGAAGTTTGGATGAAAAGATATATGTTGAGATTTCAGGAGACGGTAGTTTTTTGGAAGCTTAACAACGCCTTTCATTGAAAGTGTTATTCGCCAGTCTCTGCTTCAGGCTACATCAAGAGGAAACAAACCTTAGAGATAGAACGTAGAACTACTTTATTGTGTCAAGTTTCAAGAAGCTAGCACAAACCATGTTTGATTTAGAGTTCGAACTGCATCTGTCAATATAGGAGAAAACAGAGTGAAACCTAAAAATTCAAACTGTTACTCCAAAAGAATGCTTCAATCTAGGAGAACTAAACTTTGGCATCCAAGTGGGATTGGTGTACTGATCATTACTTGAAAGTATCATGAAGATTGGATGAAAAAAATATATGTTGAGATTTCAGGAGACTCTAGTGTTTTGGAAGTTTGGCAACCCCTTTCAGTAAAAGTGTTATTCGCCAGTCCCAGCTTTAGGATACAAGAGGAAACAAACCTTAGAGATAGAACGTAGAACTACTTTACTGTGTCAAGTTTCAAGAAGCTAGCACAAACCGTGTTTGATTTAGAGTTCTAAGTGCATCTGTCAATATAGGAGAAAACAGAGTGAAACCTATAATTTATAACTGTTCCTGCAAACGAATGCTACAACCTAGATGAACAAAACTTGGGCATCCACGTTTGATTGGGGTACTGATCAATACTTGAAAGAATCATGTGATTGGATGAAAAGTTATATGTTGAGATTTCAGGAGACGGTAGTTTTTCGGAGCTTAACAACGCCTTTCATTGAAAGTGTTATTCGCCAGTCTCTGCTTAAGGCTACATCAAGAGGAAACAAACCTTAGAGATAGAACGTGGAACTACATTATCGTGTCAAGTTTCAAGAAGCTAGCACAAACCCATGTTTGATTTAGAGTTCGAACTGCATCTGTCAATATAGGAGAAAAGAGAGTGAAAACTAAAAATTCAAACTGTTACTGCAAACGAATGCTTCAACCTAGGAGAACGAAACTTGAACATCCACGTTTTATTGGTGTACTGCTCATTACTTGAAATTATCATGAAGGTCGGAAAAAAAATATGTTGAGATTTCAGGAGACTGTAGTATTTTGGCAGCCTAACAACGCCTTTCATTGAATGTGTCTTTCGTCAGTCTCTGTTTAGGTCTACATCCAGAGGAAACAACAAATAAATATAGAATGTAGAACTACTTTACTGTTTCAAGTTTCAAGAAGCTAGCACAAACCGTGTTTGATTTAGAGTTCGAACTACATTTGTCAATATAGGAGAAAACAGAGTGAAACCTAAAAATTCAAACTGTTACTCCAAAGAATGCTTCAATCTAGGAGAACTAAACTTTGGCATCCAAGTGGGATTGGTGTACTGATCATTACTTGAAAGTATCATGAAGATTGGATGAAAAAATATATGTTGAGATTTCAGGAGACTCTAGTGTTTTGGAAGTTTGGCAACCCCTTTCAATATAAGTGTTATTCGCCATTCCCAGCTTTACGATACAAGAGGAAACAAACCTTAGAGATAGAACGTAGAACTACTTTATTGTGTCAAGTTTCAAGAAGCTAGCACAAACCGTGTTTGATTTAGAGTTCTAACTGCATCTGTCAATATAGGAGAAAACAGAGTGAAACCTATAATTTCTAACTGTTCCTGCAAACGAATGCTGCAACCTAGAAGAACAAAACTTGGGCATCCACGTTTGATTGGTGTACTGATCAATAATTGAAAGAATCATGAAGATTGGATGATAAAATATATGTTGAGATTACAGGAGACTGTAGTTTTTTGGAAGCTTAACAACGCCTTTCATTGAAAGTGTTATTCGCCAGTCTCTGCTTAAGGCTACATCAAGAGGAAACAAACCTTAGAGATAGAACGTAGAACTACTTTATTGTGTCAAGTTTCAGGAAGCTAGCACAAACCATGGTTTGATTTAGAGTTCGAACTGCATCTGTCAATATAGGAGAAAAGAGAGTGAAAACTAAAAATTCAAACTGTTACTGCAAACGAATGCTTCAACCTAAGAGAACGAAACTTGAACATCCACGTTTTATTGGTGTACTGCTCATTACTTGAAATTATCATGAAGGTCGGAAAAAAAATATGTTGAGATTCAGGAGACTGTAGTATTTAGGCAGCCTAACAACACCTTTCATTGAATGTGTCTTTCGTCAGTCTCTGCTTAGGTCTACATCCAGAGGAAACAACAAATAAATATAGAATGTAGAACTACTTTACTGTTTGAAGTTTCAAGAAGCTAGCACAAACCGTGTTTGATTTAGAGTTCGAACTACATTTGTCAATATAGGAGAAAACAGAGTGAAACCTAAAAATTCAAACTGTTACTCCAAAAGAATGCTTCAATCTAGGAGAACTAAACTTTGGCCCTCCAAGTGGGATTGGTGTACTGATCATTACTTGAAACTATCATGAAGATTGGATGAAAAAATAATGTTGAGATTTCAGGAGACTCTAGTGTTTTGGAAGTTTGGCAACCCCTTTCATTATAAGTGTTATTCGCCAGTCCCAGCTTTAGGATACAAGAGGAAACAAACCTTAGAGATAGAACGTAGAACTACTTTATTGTGTCAAGTTTCAAGAAGCTAGCACAAACCGTGTTTGATTTAGAGTTCTAACTGTATCTGTCAATATAGGAGAAAACAGAGTGAAACCTATAATTTCTAACTCTTCCTGCAAACGAATGCTACAACCTAGAAGAACAAAACTTGGGCATCCACGTTTGATTGTGTACTGATCGATAATTGAAAGAATCATGAAGATTGGATGAAAGATATACGTTGAGATTTCAGGAGACTGTAGTTTTTTGGAAGCTTAACAACGCCTTTCATTGAAAGTGTTATTCGCCAGTCTCTGCTTAAGGCTACATCAAGAGGAAACAAACCTTACAGATAGAACGTAGAACTACTTTATTGTGTCAAGTTTCAAGAAGCTAGCACAAACCGTGTTTGATTTAGAGTTCTAACTGCATCTGTCAATGTAGGAGAAAATAGAGTGAAACCTATAAATTCTAACTGTTCCTGCAAACGAATGCTACAACCTAGAAGAACAAAACTTGGCTATCCACGTTTGATTGGTGTACTGATCAATACTTGAAAGAATCATGAAGATTGGATGAAAAAATATATGTTGAGTTTTCAGGAGACGGTAGTTTTTTGGAAGCTTAACAACGCCTTTCATTGAAAGTGTTATTCGCCAGTCTCTGCTTAAGTTACATCAAGAGGAAACAAACGTTAGAGATAGAACGTAGAACTACTTTATTGTGTCAAGTTTCAAGAAGCTAGCACAAACCATGTTTGATTTAGAGTTCGAACTGCATCTGTCAATATAGGAGAAAACAGAGTGAAAACTAAAAATTCAAACTGTTACTGCAAACGAATGCTTCAACCTAGGAGAACGAAACTTGAACATCCAGTTTTATTGGTGTACTACTCATTACTTGAAATTATCATGAAGGTCGGAAAAAAAATATGTTGAGATTTCAGGAGACTGTAGTATTTTGGCAGCCTAACAACGCCTTTCCATTGAATGTGTCTTTCGTCAGTCTCTGCTTAGGTTACATCCAGAGGAAACAAAAAATAAAAATAGAATGTAGAACTACTTTACTGTTTCAAGTTTCAAGAAGCTAGCACAAACCGTGTTGATTTAGAGTTCGAACTACATTTGTCAATATAGGAGAAAACAGAGTGAAACCTAAAAATTCAAACTGTTACTCCAAAAGAATGCTTCAATCTAGGAGAACTAAACTTTGGCATCCAAGTGGGATTGGTGTACTGATCATTACTTGAAAGTATCATGAAGATTGGATGAAAAAATATATGTTGAGATTTCAGGAGACTCTAGTGTTTTGGAAGTTTGGCAACCCCTTTCAGTATAAGTGTTATTCGCCATTCCAGCTTTAGGATACAAGAAGAAACAAACCTTAGAGATAGAACTTAGAACTACTTTATTTTGTCAAGTTTCAAGAAGCTAGCACGAACCGTGTTTGATTTAGAGTTCGAACTGCATCTGTCAATATTGGAGAAAACAGAGTGAAAACTATAATTTCTAACTGTTCCTGCAAACGAATGCTACAACCTAGAAGATCAAACTTGGGTATCCACGTTTGATTGGTGTACTGATCAATACTTGAAAGAATCATTAAGATTGGATGAAAAAATATATGTTGAGATTTCAGGAGACTGTAGTTTTTTGGAAGCTTAACAACGCCTTTCATTGAAAGTGTTATTCGCCAGTCTCTGCTTAAGGCTACATCAAGAGGAAACAAACCTTAGAGATAGAACGTAGAACTACTTTATTGTGTCAAGTTTCAGGAAGCTAGCACAAACCATGTTTGATTTAGAGTTCGAACTACATTGTCAATATATGAGAAAACAGAGTGAAACCTAAAAATTCAAAATGTTACTCCAAACGAATGCTTCAATCTAGGAGAACTAAACTTTGGCATCCAAGTGGAATGGTGTACTGATCATTACTTGAAAGTATCATGAAGATTGGATGAAAAAATATATGTTGAGATTTCAGGAGACTCTAGTGTTTTGAAGTTTGGCAACCCTTCAGTATAAGTGTTTCGCCAGTCCCAGCTTTAGATACAAGAGGAAACAAACCTTAGAGATAGAACATAGAACTACTTTATTGTGTCAAGTTTCAAGAAGCTAGCACAAACCGTGTTTGATTTAGAGTTCTAACTGTATCTGTCAATATAGGAGAAAACAGAGTGAAACCTATAATTTCTAACTGTTTCCTGCAAACGAATCTACAACCTAGAAGAACAAAACTTGGGCATCCACGTTTGATTGGTGTACTGATCAATACTTGAAAGAATCATGAAGATTGGATGAAAAGATATATGTTGAGATTTCAGGAGACGGTAGTTTTTTGGAAGCCTTAACAACGCCTTTCATTGTAAGTGTTATTCGCCAGTCTCTGCTTAAGGCTACATCAAGAGGAAACAAACCTTAGAGATAGAACGTAGAACTACTTTATTGTGCAAGTTTCAAGAAGCTAGCACAAACCATTGTTTGATTTAGAGTTCGAACTGCATCTGTCAATATAGGAGAAAACAGAGTGAAAACTAAAAATTCAAACTGTTACTGCAAACGAATGCTTCAACTTAGGAGAACGAAACTTGAACATCCACGTTTTATTGGTGTACTGCTCATTCCTTGAAATTATCATGAAGTTCGGAAAAAAAAATATGTTGAGATTTTCAGGAGACTGTAGTATTTGGCAGCCTAACCAACACCTTTCATTGAATGTGTCTTTCGTCAGTCTCTGCTTAGTCTACATCCAGAGGAAACAACAAATAAAAATAGAATGTAGAACTACTTTACTGTTTCAAGTTTCAAGAAGCTAGCACAAACCGTGTTTGATTTAGAGTTCGAACTACATTGTCAATATATGAGAAAACAGAGTGAAACCTAAAAATTCAACTGTTACTCCAAACGAATGCTTCAATCTAGGAGAACTAAACTTTGGCATCCAAGTGGGAATGGTGTACTGATCATTACTTGAAATATCATGAAGATGGATGAAAAATATATGTTGAGAATTCAGGAGACTCTAGTGTGTTGGAAGTTTGGCAACCCCTTCAGTATAAGTGTTATTCGCCATTCCCAGCTTTAGGATACAAGAGGAAACAAACCTTAGAGATAGAACGTAGAACTACTTTATTGTGTCAAGTTTCAAGAAGCTAGCACAAACCGTGTTTGATTTAGGAGTTCTAACTGCATCTGTCAATATAGGAGAAAACTAGTGAAACCTAAAAATTCAAACTGTTACTCCAAGAATGCTTCAATCTAGGAGAACTAAACTTTGCATCCAAGTGGGATTGGTGTACTGATCATTACTTGAAAGTATCATGAAGATTGTATGAAAAAATATATGTTGAGATTCAGGAGACTCTAGTGTGTTGGAAGTTTGGCAACCCCTTTCAGTATAAGTGTTATTCGCCCGTCCCAGCTTTAGGATAAAAGAGGAAACAAACCTTAGAGATAGAACGTAGAACTACTTTATTGTGTCAAGTTTCAAGAGCTAGCACAAACCGTGTTTGATTTAGAGTTCTAACTGCATCTGTCAATATAGGAGAAAACAGAGTGAAACCTATAATTTCTAACTGTTCCTGCAAACGAATGCTACACGTAGAAGAACAAAACTTGGGCATCCACGTTTGATTGGTGTACTGATCAATACTTGAAAGAATCATGAAGATTGGATGAAAAGATATATGTTGAGATTTCAGGAGACGGTAGTTTTTCGGAAGCTTAACAACGCCTTTCATTGAAAGTGTTATTCGCCAGTCTCTGCTTAAGGCTGCATCAAGAGGAAACAAACCTTAGAGATAGAATGTGGAACTACCTTTATCGTGTCAAGTTTCAAGAAGCTAGCACAAACCATGTTTGATTTTAGAGTTCTAACTGCATCTGTCAATATAGGAGAAAACAGAGTGAACTATAATTTCTAACTGTTCCTGCAAACGAATGCTACAACCTAGAAGAACAAAACTTGGGCATCCACGTTTGATTGGTGTACTGATCAATACTTGAAAGAATCATGAAGATTGGATGAAAATAATATGTTGAGATTTCAGAGACGGTAGTTTTTTGGAAGCTTAACAACGCCTTTCATTGAAAGTGTTATTCGCCAGTGTCTGCTTAAGGCTACATCAAGAAGAAACAAACCTTAGAGATA
The DNA here is from genome assembly GCF_048772815.1 of Callospermophilus lateralis. Classification (NCBI taxonomy): domain Eukaryota; kingdom Metazoa; phylum Chordata; class Mammalia; order Rodentia; family Sciuridae; genus Callospermophilus; species Callospermophilus lateralis. Next base: position 76,474 of record NW_027515238.1, on the reverse strand, counting down.
GAACGTAGAACTACTTTATCGTGTCAAGTTTCAAGAAGCTAGCACAAACCATGTTTGATTTAGAGTTCGAACTGCATCTGTCAATATAGGAGAAAACAGAGTGAAAACTAAAAAATTCAAACTGGTTACTGCAAACGAATGCTTCAACCTAGGAGAACGAAACTTGAACATCCACGTTTTATTGGTGTACTGCTCATTACTTGAAATGATCATGAAGGTCGGAAAAAAAAATATGTTGAGATTTCAGGAGACTGTGGTATTTTGGCAGCCTAACAACGCCTTTCATTGATGTGTCTTTCGTGAGTCTCTGCTTAGGTCTACATCCAGAGGAAACAAAAAATAAAAATAGAATGTAGAACTACTTTACTGTTTTCAAGTTTCAAGAAGCTAGCACAAACCGTGTTTGATTTAGAGTTCGAACTACATTTGTCAATATAGAAGAAAACAGAGTGAAACCTAAAATTCAAACTGTTACTCCAAAAGAATGCTTCAATCTAGGAGAACTATAACTTTGGCATCCAAGTGGGATTGGTGTACTGATCATTACTTGAAAGTATCATGAAGAATTGGATGAAAAAATAATATTGTTGAGATTTCAGGAAACTCTAGTGTGTTGGAAGTTTGGCAACCCCTTTCCAGTATAAGTGTTATTCGCCACTCCCAGCTTTAGGATACAAGAGGAAACAAACCTTAAAGATAGAACGTAGAACTACTTTATTGTGTCAAGTTTCAAGAAGCTAGCACAAACCGTGTTTGATTTAGAGTTCTAACTGCATGTGTCAATATAGGAGAAATCAGAGTGAAACCTATAATTTCTAACTGTTCCTGCAAACGAATGCTACAACCTAGAAGAACAAAACTTGGTCCACGTTTGATTGGTGTACTGATCAATACTTGAAAGATCATGTGATTGGATGAAAAAGTTATATGTTGAGATTTCAGGAGACGGTAGTTTTTCGGAAGCTTAACAACGCCTTTCATTGAAAGTGTTATTCGCCAGTCTCTGCTTAAGGCTACATCAAGAGGAAACAAACCTTAGAGATAGAACGTAGAACTACTTTATCGTGTCAAGTTTCAAGAAGCTAGCACAAACCATGTTTGATTTAGAGTTCGAACTGCATCTGTCAATATAGGATAAAGAGAGTGAAAACTAAAAATTCAAACTGTTACTGCAAACCAATGCTTCAAGCTAGAGAACGAAACTTGAACATCCACGTTTTATTGGTGTACTGCTGATTACATGAAATTATCATGAAGGTCGGAAAAAAAAATATGTTGAGATTCAGAGACTGTAGTATTTTGGCAGCCTAACAACGCCTTTCATTGAATGTGTCTTTCGTCAGTCTCTGCTTAGGTCTACATCCAGAGGAAACAAAAAATAAAAATAGAATGTAGAACTACTTTACTGTTTCAAGTTTCAAGAAGCTAGCACAAACCGTGTTTGATTTAGAGTTCGAACTACATTTGTCAATATAGGAGAAAACAGAGTGAAACCTAAAAATTCAAACTGTTACTCCAAAAGAATGCTTCAATCTAGGAGATCTAAACTTTGGCATCCAAGTGGGATTGGTGTACTGATCATTACTGAAAGTATCATGAAGATTGGATGAAAAAATATATGTTGAGATTTCAGGAGACTCTAGTGTGTTGGAAGTTTGGCAACCCCTTTCAGTATAAGTGTTATTCGCCAGTCCCAGCTTTAGGATACAAGAGGAAACAAACGTTAGAGATAGAACGTAGAACTACTTTATTGTGTCAAGTTTCAAGAAGCTAGCACAAACCGTGTTTGATTTAGAGTTCGAACTGCATCTGTCAATATAGGAGAAAACAGAGTGAAAACTAAAAATTCAAACTGTTACTGCAAACGAATGCTTCAACCTAGGAGAACGAAACTTGAACATCCACGTTTTATTGGTGTACTGCTGATTACATGAAATTATCATGAAGGTCGGAAAAAAAAAATATGTTGAGATTTCAGGAGACTGTAGTATTTTGGCAGCCTAACAACGCCTTTCATTGAATGTGTCTTTCGTCAGTCTCTGCTTAGGTCTACATCCAGAGGAAACAAAAAATAAAAATAGAATGTAGAACTACTTTACTGTTTCAAGTTTCAAGAAGCTTGCACAAACCGTGTTTGATTTAGAGTTCGAACTACATTTGTCAATATAGGAGAAAACAGAGTGAAACCTAAAAATTCAAACTGTTACTCCAAAAGAATGCTTCAATCTAGGAGAACTAAACTTTGGCATCCAAGTGGGATTGGTGTACTGATCATTACTTGAAAGTATCATGAAGATTGGATGAAAAAATATATGTTGAGATTTCAGGAGACTCTAGTGTGTTGGAAGTTTGGCAACCCCTTTCAGTATAAGTGTTATTCGCCAGTCCCAGCTTTAGGATACAAGAGGAAACAAACCTTAGAGATAGAACGTAGAACTACTTTATTGTGTCAAGTTTCAAGAAGCTAGCACAAACCGTGTTTGATTTAGAGTTCTAACTGCATCTGTCAATATAGGAGAAAACAGAGTGAAACCTATAATTTCTAACTGTTCCTGCAAACGAATGCTACAACCTAGAAGAACAAAACTTGGGCATCCACGTTTGATTGGTGTACTGATTAATACTTGAAAGAATCATGAAGATTGGATAAAAAAATATATGTTGAGATTTCAGGAGACTGTAGTTTTTTGGAAGCTTAACAACGCCTTTCATTGAAAGTGTTATTCGCCAGTCTCTGCTTAAGGCTACATCAAGAGGAAACAAACCTTAGAGATAGAATGTAGAACTACTTTATTGTGTCAAGTTTCAGGAAGCTAGCACAAACCATGTTTGATTTAGAGTTCGAACTGCATCTGTCAATATAGGAGAAAAGAGAGTGAAAACTAAAAATTCAAACTGTTACTGTAAACGAATGCTTCAACCTAGGAGAACGAAACTTGAACATCCACGTTTTATTGGTGTACTGCTCATTACTTGAAATTATCATGAAGGTCGGAAAAAAATATGTTGATATTTCAGGAGACTGTAGTATTTTGGCAGCCTAACACCGCCTTTCATTGAATGTGTCTTTCGTCAGTCTCTGTTTAGGTCTACATCCAGAGGAAACACAAATAAATATAGAATGTAGAACTACTTTACTGTTTCTAGTTTCAAGAAGCTAGCACAAACGTGTTTGATTTAGAGTTCGAACTACATTTGTCAATATAGGAGAAAACAGAGTGAAACCTAAAAATTCAAACTGTTACTCCAAAAGAATGCTTCAATCTAGGAGAACTAAACTTTGGCATCCAAGTGGGATTGGTGTACTGATCATTACTTGAAACTATCATGAAGATTGGATGAAAAAATATATGTTGAGATTTCAGGAGACTCTAGTGTTTTGGAAGTTTGGCAACCCCATTCAATATAAGTGTTATTCGCCATTCCCAGCTTTACGATACAAGAGGAAACAAACCTTAGAGATAGAACGTAGAACTACTTTATTGTGTCAAGTTTCAAGAAGCTAGCACAAACCGTGTTTGATTTAGAGTTCTAACTGCATCTGTCAATATAGGAGAAAACAGAGTGAAACCTATAATTTCTAACTGTTCCTGCAAACGAATGCTGCAACCTAGAAGAACAAAACTTGGGCATCCACGTTTGATTGGTGTACTGATCAATAATTGAAAGAATCATGAAGATTGGATGATAAAATATATGTTGAGATTACAGGAGACTGTAGTTTTTTGGAAGCTTAACAACGCCTTTCATTGAAAGTGTTTTTCGCCAGTCTCTGCTTAAGGCTACATCAAGAGGAAACAAACCTTAGAGATAGAACGTAGAACTACTTTATTGTGTCAAGTTTCAGGAAGCTAGCACAAACCATGTTTGATTTAGAGTTCGAACTGCATCTGTCAATATAGGAGAAAAGAGAGTGAAAACTAAAAATTCAAACTGTTACTGCAAACGAATGCTTCACCTAGGAGAACGAAACTTGAACATCCACGTTTTATTGGTGTACTGCTCATTACTTGAAATGATCATGAAGGTCGGAAAAAAAATATGTTGAGATTTCAGGAGACTGTAGTATTTTGGCAGCCAAACAACACCTTTCATTGAATGTGTCTTTCGTCAGTCTCTGCTTAGGTCTACATCCAGAGGAAACAAAAAATAAAAATAGAATGTAGAACTACTTTACTGTTTCAAGTTTCAAGAAGCTAGCACAAACCGTGTTTGATTTAGAGTTCGAACTACATTTGTCAATATAGGAGAAAACAGAGTGAAACCTAAAAATTCAAACTGTTACTCCAAAAGAATGCTTCAATCTAGGAGAACTAAACTTTGGCATCCAAGTGGGATTGGTGTACTGATCATTACTTGAAAGTATCATGAAGATTGGTTGAAAAAATATATGTTGAGATTTCAGGAGACTCTAGTGTGTTGGAAGTTGGGCAACCCCTTTCAGTATAAGTGTTATTCGCCAGTCCCAGCTTTAGGATACAAGAGGAAACAAACCTTAGAGATAGAACGTAGAACTACTTTATTGTGTCAAGTTTCAAGAAGCTAGCACAAACCGTGTTTGATTTAGAGTTCTAACTGTATCTGTCAATATAGGAGAAAACAGAGTGAAACCTATAATTTCTAACTGTTCCTGCAAACGAATGCTACAACCTAGAAGAACAAAACTTGGGCATCCACGTTTGATTGGTGTACTGATAGATAATTGAAAGAATCATGAAGATTGGATGAAAAGATATATGTTGAGATTTCAGGAGACGGTAGTTTTTTGGAAGCTTAACAACGCCTTTCATTGAAAGTGTTATTCGCCAGTCTCTGCTTAAGGCTACATCAAGAGGAAACAAACCTTACAGATAGAACGTAGAACTACTTTATTGTGTCAAGTTTCAAGAAGCTAGCACAAACTGTGTTTGATTTAGAGTTCTAACTGCATCTGTCAATATAGGAGAAAATAGAGTGAAACCTATATATTCTAACTGTTCCTGCAAACGAATGCTACAACCTAGAAGAACAAAACTTGGCTATCCACGTTTGATTGGTGTACTGATCAATACTTGAAAGAATCATGAAGATTGGATGAAAAAATATATGTTGAGATTTCAGGAGACGGTAGTTTTTTGGAAGCTTAACAACGCCTTTCATTGAAAGTGTTATTCGCCAGTCTCTGCTTAAGGCTACATCAAGAAGAAACAAACGTTAGAGATAGAACGTAGAACTACTTTATTGTGTCAAGTTTCAAGAAGCTAGCACAAACCATGTTTGATTTAGAGTTCGAACTGCATCTGTCAATATATGAGAAAACAGAGTGAAAACTAAAAATTCAAACTGTTACTGCAAACGAATGCTTCTACCTAGGAGAACGAAACTTGAACATCCACGTTTTATTGGTGTACTGCTGATTACATGAAATTATCATGAAGGTCAGAAAAAAATATGTTGAGATTTCAGGAGACTGTAGTATTTTGGCAGCCTAACAATGCCTTTCATTGAATGTGTCTTTCGTCAGTCTCTGCTTAGATCTACATCCAGAGGAAACAAAAAATAAAAATAGAATATAGAACTACTTTACTGTTTCAAGTTTCAAGAAGCTAGCACAAACCGTGTTTGATTTAGAGTTCGAACTACATTTGTCAATATAGGAGAAAACAGAGTGAAACCTAAAAATTCAAACTGTTACTCCAAAAGAATGCTTCAATCTAGGAGAACTAAACTTTGGCATCCAAGTGGGATTGGTGTACTGATCATTACTTGAAAGTATCATGAAGATTGTATGAAAAAATATATGTTGAGATTTCAGGAGACTCTAGTGTTTTGGAATTTGGCAACCCCTTTCAGTATAAGTGTTATTCGCCAGTCCCAGCTTTAGGATACAAGAGGAAACAAACCTTAGAGATAGAACGTAGAACTACTTTATTGTGTCAAGTTTCAAGAAGCTAGCACAAACCGTGTTTCATTTAGAGTTCTAACTGTATCTGTCAATATAGGAGAAAACAGAATGAAACCTATAATTTCTAACTGTTCCTGCAAACGAATGCTACAACCTAGAAGAACAAAACTTGGGCATCCACGTTTGATTGGTGTACTGATCAATACTTGAAAGAATCATGAAGATTGGATGAAAAGATATATGTTTAGATTTCAGGAGACGGTAGTTTTTTGGAAGCTTAACAACGCCTTTCATTGAAAGTGTTATTCGCCAGTCTCTGCTTAAGGCTACATCAAGAGGAAACAAGCCTTAGAGATAGAACGTAGAACTACTTTATTGTGTCAAGTTTCAGGAAGCTAGCACAAACCATGTTTGATTTAGAGTTCGAAATGCATCTGTCAATATAGGAGAAAAGAGAGTGAAAACTAAAAATTCAAACTGTTACTGCAAACGAATGCTTCAACCTAGGAGAACGAAACTTGAACATCCACGTTTTATTGGTGTACTGCTCATTACTTGAAATTATCATGAAGGTCGGAAAAAATAATATGTTGATATTTCAGGAGACTGTAGTATTTTGGCAGCCTAACAACGCCTTTCATTGAATGTGTCTTTCATCAGTCTCTGCTTAGGTCTACATCCAGAGGAAACAAAAAATAAAAATAGAATGTAGAACTACTTTACTGTTTCAAGTTTCAAGAAGCTAGCACAAACCGTGTTTGATTTAGAGTTCGAACTACATTGTCAATATAGGAGAAAACAGAGTGAAACCTAAAAATTCAAACTGTTACTCCAAAAGAATGCTTCAATGTAGGAGAACCTAACTTTGGCATCCAAGTGGGATTGGTGTACTGATCATTACTTGAAAGTATCATGAAGATTGGATGAAAAAATATATGTTGAGATTTCAGGAGACTCTAGTGTTTTGGAAGTTTGGCAACCCCTTTCAGTATAAGTGTTATTCGCCAGTCCCAGCTTTAGGATACAAGAGGAAACAAACCTTAGAGATAGAACGTAGAACTACTTTATTGTGTCAAGTTTCAAGAAGCTAGCACAAACCGTGTTTGATTTAGAGTTATAACTGTATCTGTCAATATAGGAGAAAACAGAGTGAAACCTATAATTTCTAACTGTTCCTGCAAACGAATGCTACAACCTAGAAGAACAAAACTTGGGCATCCACGTTTGATTGGTGTACTGATCAATACTTGAAAGAATCATGAAGATTGGATGAAAAGATATATGTTGAGATTTCAGGAGATGGTAGTTTTTTGGAAGCTTAACAACGCCTTTCATTGAAAGTGGTATTCGCCAGTCTCTGCTTAAGGCTACATCAAGAGGAAACAAACCTTAGAGATAGAACGTAGAACTACTTTATTGTGTCAAGTTTCAAGAAGCTAGCACAAACCGTGTTTGATTTATAGTTCGAACTGCATCTGTCAATATAGGAGAAAACAGAGTGAAAACAAAAATTCAAACTGTTACTGCAAACGAATGCTTCAACCTAGGAGAACGAAACTTGAACATCCACGTTTTATTGGTGTACTGCTCATTCCTTGAAATTATCATGAAGGTCGGAAAAAATAATATGTTGATATTTCAGGAGACTGTAGTATTTTGGCAGCCTAACAACGCCTTTCATTAAATGTGTCTTTCATCAGTCTCTGCTTAGGTCTACATCCAGAGGAAACAAAAAATAAAAATAGAATGTAGAACTACTTTACTGTTTCAAGTTTCAAGAAGCTAGCACAAACCGTGTTTGATTTAGAGTTCGAACTACATTGTCAATATATGAGAAAACAGAGTGAAACCTAAAAATTCAAACTGTTACTCCAAACGAATGCTTCAATCTAGGAGAACTAAACTTTGGCATCCAAGTGGGATTGGTGTACTGATCATTACTTGAAAATATCATGAAGATTGGATGAAAAAATATATGTTGAGAATTCAGGAGACTCTAGTGTGTTGGAAGTTTGGCAACCCCTTTCAGTATAAGTGTTATTCGCCATTCCCAGCTTTAGGATACAAGAGGAAACAAACCTTAGAGATAGAACGTAGAACTACTTTATTGTGTCAAGTTTCAAGAAGCTAGCACAAACCGTGTTTGATTTAGAGTTCTAACTGCATCTGTCAATATAAGAGAAAATAGAGTGAAACCTATAAATTCTAACTGTTCCTGCAAACGAATGCTACAACCTAGAAGAACAAAACTTGGCTATCCACGTTTGATTGGTGTACTGATCAATACTTGAAAGAATCATGAAGATTGGATGAAAAAATATATGTTGAGATTTCAGGAGACGGTAGTTTTTTGGAAGCTTAACAACGCCTTTCATTGAAAGTGTTATTCGCCAGTCTCTGCTTAAGGCTACATCAAGAGGAAACAAACGTTAGAGATAGAACGTAGAACTACTTTATTGTGTCAAGTTTCAAGAAGCTAGCACAAACCATGTTTGATTTAGAGTTCGAACTGCATCTGTCAATATATGAGAAAACAGAGTGAAAACTAAAAATTCAAACTGTTACTGCAAACGAATGCTTCAACCTAGGAGAACGAAACTTGAACATCAACGTTTTATTGGTGTACTGCTGATTACATGAAATTATCATGAAGGTCGGAAAAAAAATATGTTGAGATTTCAGGAGACTGTAGTATTTTGGCAGCCTAACAATGCCTTTCATTGAATGTGTCTTTCGTCAGTCTCTGCTTAGATCTACATCCAGAGGAAACAAAAAATAAAAATAGAATGTAGAACTACTTTACTGTTTCAATTTTCAAGAAGCTAGCACCAACCGTGTTTGATTTAGAGTTCGAACTACATTTGTCAATATAGGAGAAAACAGAGTGAAACCTAAAAATTCAAACTGTTACTCCAAAAGAATGCTTCAATCTAGGAGAACTAAACTTTGGCATCCAAGTGGGATTGGTGTACTGATCATTACTTGAAAGTATCATGAAGATTGGATGAAAAAATATATGTTGAGATTTCAGGAGACTCTAGTGTGTTGGAAGTTTGGCAACCCCTTTCAGTATAAGTGTTATTCACCAGTCCCAGCTTTAGGATACAAGAGGAAACAAACCTTAGAGATAGAACGTAGAACTACTTTATTGTGTCAAGTTTCAAAAGCTAGCACAAACCGTGTTTGATTTAGAGTTCTAACTGCATCTGTCAATATAGGAGAAAACAGAGTGAAACCTATAATTTCTAACTGTTCCTGCAAACGAATGCTACATCCTAGAAGAACTAAACTTGGGCATCCACGTTTGATTGGTGTACTGATCAATACTTGAAAGAATCATGAAGATTGGATGAAAAGATATATGTTGAGATTTCAGGAGACGGTAGTTTTTTGGAAGCTTAACAACGCCTTTCATTGAAAGTGTTATTCGCCAGTCTCTGCTTAAGGCTACATCAAGAGGAAACAAACCTTAGAGATAGAACGTAGAACTACTTTATTGTGTCAAGTTTCAGGAAGCTAGCACAAACCATGTTTGATTTAGAGTTCGAACTGCATCTGTCAATATAGGAGAAAACAGAGTGAAACCTAAAAATTCAAACTGTTACTGCAAACGAATGCTTCAACCTAGGAGAACGAAACTTGAACATCCACGTTTTATTGGTGTACTGCTCATTACTTGAAATTATCATGAAGGTCGGAAAAAAAATATGTTGAGATTTCAGGAGACTGTAGTATTTTGGCAGCCTAACAACGCCTTTCATTGAATGTGTCTTTCTTCAGTCTCTGCTTAGGTCTACATCCAGAGGAAACAAAAAATAAAAATAGAATGTAGAACTACTTTACTGTTTCAAGTTTCAAGAAGCTAGCACAAACCGTGTTTGATTTAGAGTTCGAACTACATTGTCAATATAGGAGAAAACAGAGTGAAACCTAAAAATTCAAACTGTTACTCCAAAAGAATGCTTCAATCTAGGAGAACTAAACTTTGGCATCCAAGTGGGATTGGTGTACTGATCATTACTTGAAAGTATCATGAAGATTGGATGAAAAAATATATGTTGAGATTTCAGGAGACTCTAGTGTGTTGGAAGTTTGGCAACCCCTTTCAGTATAAGTGTTATTCGCCAGTCCCAGCTTTAGGATACAAGAGGAAACAAACCTTACAGATAGAACGTAGAACTACTTTATTGTGTCAAGTTTCAAGAAGCTAGCACAAACCATGTTTGATTTAGAGTTCTAACTGCATCTGTCAATATAGGAGAAAATAGAGTGAAACCTATAAATTCTAACTGTTCCTGCAAATGAATGCTACAACCTAGAAGAACAAAACTTGGCTATCCATGTTTGATTCGTGTACTGATCAATACTTGAAAGAATCATGAAGATTGGATGAAAAAATATATGTTGAGATTTCAGGAGACGGTAGTTTTTTGGAAGCTTAACAACGCCTTTCATTGAAAGTGTTATTCGCCAGTCTCTGCTTAAGGCTACATCAAGAGGAAACAAACGTTAGAGATAGAACGTAGAACTACTTTATTGTGTCAAGTTTCAAGAAGCTAGCACAAACCATGTTTGATTTAGAGTTCGAACTGCATCTGTCAATATAGGAGAAAACAGAGTGAAAACTAAAAATTCAAACTGTTACTGCAAACGAATGCTTCAACCTAGGAGAACGAAACTTGAACATCCACGTTTTATTGGTGTACTGCTCATTACTTGAAATTATCATGAAGGTCGGAAAAAAAATATGTTGAGATTTCAGGAGACTGTAGTATTTTGGCAGCCTAACAACGCCTTTCATTGAATGTGTCTTTCTTCAGTCTCTGCTTAGGTCTACATCCAGAGGAAACAAAAAAAAAAATAGAATGTAGAACTACTTTACTGTTTCAAGTTTCAAGAAGCTAGCACAAACCGTGTTTGATTTAGAGTTCGAACTACATTTGTCAATATAGGAGAAAACAGAGTGAAACCTAAAAATTCAAACTGTTACTCCTAAAGAATGCTTCAATCTAGGAGAACTAAACTTTGGCATCCAAGTGGGATTGGTGTACTGATCATTACTTGAAAGTATCATGAAGATTGGATGAAAAAATATATGTTGAGATTTCAGGAGACTCTAGTGTTTTGGAAGTTTGGCAACCCCTTTCAGTATAAGTGTTATTCGCCATTCCCAGCTTTAGGATACAAGAGGAAACAAACCTTAGAGATAGAACGTAGAACTACTTTATTGTGTCAAGTTTCAAGAAGCTAGCACAAACCGTGTTTGATTTAGAGTTCTAACTGCATCTGTCAATATAGGAGAAAACAGAGTGAAACCTATAATTTCTAACTGTTCCTGCAAACGAATGCTACAACCTAGAGGAACAAAACTTGGGCATCCACGTTTGATTGGTGTACTGATCAATACTTGAAAGAATCATGAAGATTGGATGAAAAAATATATGTTGAGATTTCAGGAGACGGTAGTTTTTTGGAAGCTTAACAACGCCTTTCATTGAAAGTGTTATTCGCCAGTCTCTGCTTAAAGTTACATCAAGAGGAAACAAACCTTAGAGATAGAACGTAGAACTACTTTATTGTGTCAAGTTTCAAGAAACTATCACAAACCATGTTTGATTTAGAGTTCGAACTGCATCTGTCAATATAGGAGAAAACAGAGTGAAAACTAAAATTTCAAAATGTTACTGCAAACGAATGCTTCAACCTAGGAGAACGAAAGTTGAACATCGACGTTTTATTGGTGTACTGCTCATTACTTGAAATTATCATGAATGTCGGAAAAAAAAATATGTTGAGATTTCAGGAGACTGTAGTATTTTGGCAGCCTAACAACGCCTTTCATTGAATGTGTCTTTCGTCATTCTCTGCTTAGGTCTACATCCAGAGGAAACAAAAAATAAAAATAGAATGTAGAACTACTTTACTGTTTCAAGTTCCAAGAAGCTAGCACAAACCATGTTTGATTTAGAGTTCGAACTACATTGTCAATATAGGAGAAAACAGAGTGAAACCTAAAAATTCAACCTGTTACTCCAAAAGAATGCTTCAATCTAGGAGAACTAAACTTTGGCATCCAAGTGGGATTGGTGTACTGATAATTACTTGAAACTATCATGAAGATTGGATGAAAAAATATATGTTGAGATTTCAGGAGACTCTAGTGTGTTGGAAGTTTGGCAACCCCTTTCAGTATAAGTGTTATTCGCCAGTCCCAGCTTTAGGATACAAGAGGAAACAAACCTTAGAGATAGAACGTAGAACTACTTTATTGTGTCAAGTTTCAAGAAGCTAGCACAAACCGTGTTTGATTTAGAGTTCTAACTGCATCTGTCAATATAGGAGAAAACAGAGTGAAACCTATAATTTCTAACTGTTCCTGCAAACGAATGCTACAACCTAGAGGAACGAAACTTGGGCATCCACGTTTGATTGGTGTACTGATCAATACTTGAAAGAATCATGAAGATTGGATGAAAAAATATATGTTGAGATTTCAGGAGACGGTAGTGTTTTGGAAGCTTAACAACGCCTTTCATTTTAAGTGTTATTCGCCAGTCTCTGCTTAAGGCTACATCAAGAGGAAACAAACCTTAGAGATAGAACGTAGAACTACTTTATTGTGTCAAGTTTCAGGAAGCTAGCACAAACCATGTTTAATTTAGAGTTCGAACTGCATCTGTCAATATAGGAGAAAACAGAGTGAAAACTAAAAATTCAAACTGTTACTGCAAACGAATGCTTCAACCTAGGAGAACGAAACTTGAACATCCACGTTTTATTGGTGTACTGCTGATTACTTGAAATTATCATGAAGGTCGGAAAAAAAAATATGTTGAGATTTCAGGAGACAGTAGTATTTTCAGCCTAACAACGCCTTTCATTGAATGTGTCTTTCGTCAGTCTCTGCTTAGGTCTACATCCAGAGGAAACAAAAAATAAAAATAGAATGTAGAACTACTTTACTGTTTCAAGTTTCAAGAAGCTAGCACAAACCGTGTTTGATTTAGAGTTCGAACTACATTGTCAATATAGGAGAAAACAGAGTGAAACCTAAAAATTCAAACTGTTACTCCAAAAGAATGCTTCAATCTAGGAGAACTAAACTTTGGCATCCAAGTGGGATTGGTGTACTGATCATTACTTGAAAGTATCATGAAGATTGGATGAAAAAATATATGTTGAGATTTCAGGAGACTCTAGTGTTTTGGAAGTTTGGCAACCCCTTTCAGTATAAGTGTTATTCGCCATTCCCAGCTTTAGGATACAAGAGGAAACAAACCTTACAGATAGAACGTAGAACTACTTTATTGTGTCAAGTTTCAAGAAGCTAGCACAAACCGTGTTTGATTTAGAGTTCTAACTGCATCTGTCAATATAGGAGAAAACAGAGTGAAACCTATAATTTCTAACTGTTCCTGCAAACGAATGCTACAACCTAGAGGAACAAAACTTGGGCATCCACGTTTGATTGGTGTACTGATCAATACTTGAAAGAATCATGAAGATTGGATGAAAAAATATATGTTGAGATTTCAGGAGACGGTAGTTTTTTGGAAGCTTAACAACGCCTTTCATTGAAAGTGTTATTCGCCAGTCTCTGCTTAAAGTTACATCAAGAGGAAACAAACCTTAGAGATAGAACGTAGAACTACTTTATTGTGTCAAGTTTCAAGAAACTATCACAAACCATGTTTGATTTAGAGTTCGAACTGCATCTGTCAATATAGGAGAAAACAGAGTGAAAACTAAAATTTCAAAATGTTACTGCAAACGAATGCTTCAACCTAGGAGAACGAAAGTTGAACATCCACGTTTTATTGGTGTACTGCTCATTACTTGAAATTATCATGAATGTCGGAAAAAAAAATATGTTGAGATTTCAGAAGACTGTAGTATTTTGGCAGCCTAACAACGCCTTTCATTGAATGTGTCTTTCGTCATTCTCTGCTTAGGTCTACATCCAGAGGAAACAAAAAATAAAAATAGAATGTAGAACTACTTTACTGTTTCAAGTTCCAAGAAGCTAGCACAAACCATGTTTGATTTAGAGTTCGAACTACATTGTCAATATAGGAGAAAACAGAGTGAAACCTAAAAATTCAACCTGTTACTCCAAAAGAATGCTTCAATCTAGGAGAACTAAACTTTGGCATCCAAGTGGGATTGGTGTACTGATAATTACTTGAAACTATCATGAAGATTGGATGAAAAAATATATGTTGAGATTTCAGGAGACTCTAGTGTGTTGGAAGTTTGGCAACCCCTTTGAGTATAAGTGTTATTCGCCATTCCCAGCTTTAGGATACAAGAGGAAACAAACCTTAGAGATAGAACGTAGAACTACTTTATTGTGTCAAGTTTCAAGAAGCTAGCACAAACCGTGTTTGATTTAGAGTTCTAACTGCATCTGTCAATATAGGAGAAAACAGAGTGAAACCTATAATTTCTAACTGTTCCTGCAAACGAATGCTACAACCTAGAGGAACGAAACTTGGGCATCCACGTTTGATTGGTGTACTGATCAATACTTGAAAGAATCATGAAGATTGGATGAAAAAATATATGTTGAGATTTCAGGAGACGGTAGTGTTTTGGAAGCTTAACAACGCCTTTCATTTTAAGTGTTATTCGCCAGTCTCTGCTTAAGGCTACATCAAGAGGAAACAAACCTTAGAGATAGAACGTAGAACTACTTTATTGTGTCAAGTTTCAGGAAGCTAGCACAAACCATGTTTAATTTAGAGTTCGAACTGCATCTGTCAATATAGGAGAAAACAGAGTGAAAACTAAAAATTCAAACTGTTACTGCAAACGAATGCTTCAACCTAGGAGAACGAAACTTGAACATCCACGTTTTATTGGTGTACTGCTGATTACTTGAAATCATCATGAAGGTCGGAAAAAAAAATATGTTGATATTTCAGGAGACAGTAGTATTTTCAGCCTAACAACGCCTTTCATTGAATGTGTCTTTCGTCAGTCTCTGCTTAGGTCTACATCCAGAGGAAACAAAAAATAAAAATAGAATGTAGAACTACTTTACTGTTTCAAGTTTCAGGAAGCTAGCACAAACCGTGTTTGATTTAGAGTTCGAACTACATTTGTCAATATAGGAGAAAACAGAGTGAAACCTAAAAACTCAAACTATTACTCCAAAAGAATGCTTCAATCTAGGAGAACTAAACTTTGGCATCCAAGTGGAATTGGTGTACTGATCATTACTTGTAAGTATCATGAAGATTGGATGAAAAAATATATGTTGAGATTTCAGGAGACTCTAGTGTGTTGGAAGTTTGGCAACCCCATTCAGAATAAGTGTTATTCGCCAGTCCCAGGTTTAGGATACAAGAGGAAACAAACCTTAGAAATAGAACGTAGAACTACTTTATTGTGTCAAGATTCAAGAAGCTAGCACAAACCGTGTTTGATTTAGAGTTCTAACTGCATCTGTCAATATAGGAGAAAACAGAGTGAAACCTATAATTTCTAACTGTTCCTGCAAACGAATGCTACAACCTAGAAGAACAAAACTTGGGCATCCACGTTTGATTGGTGTACTGATCAATACTTGAAAGAATCATGAAGATTGGATGAAAAAATATATGTTGAGATTTCAGGAGACGGTAGTTTTTTGGAAGCTTAACAAAGCCTTTCATTGAAAGTGTTATTCGCCAGTCTCTGCTTAAGGCTACATCAAGAGGAAACAAACCTTAGAGATAGAACGTAGAACTACTTTATTGTGTCAAGTTTCAGGAAGCTAGCACAAACCATGTTTGATTTAGAGTTCGAACTGCATCTGTCAATATAGGAGAAAAGAGAGTGAAAACTAAAAATTCAAACTGTTACTGCAAACGAATGCTTCAACCTAGGAGAACGAAACTTGAACATCCACGTTTTATTGGTGTACTGCTCATTACTTGAAATGATCATGAAGGTCGGAAAAAAAATATGTTGAGATTTCAGGAGACTGTAGTATTTTGGCAGCCTAACAACACCTTTCATTGAATGTGTCTTTCGTCAGTCTCTGCTTAGGTCTACATCCAGAGGAAACAAAAAATAAAAATAGAATGTAGAACTACTTTACTGTTTCAAGTTTCAAGAAGCTAGCACAAACCGTGTTTGATTTAGAGTTCGAACAACATTTGTCAATATAGGAGAAAACAGAGTGAAACCTAAAAATTCAAACTGTTACTCCAAAGAATGCTTCAATCTAGGAGAACTAAACTTTGGCATCCAAGTGGATTGGTGTACTGATCATTACTTGAAAGTATCATGAAGATTGGATGAAAAAATATATGTTGAGATTTCAGGAGACTCTAGTGTGTTGGAAGTTTGGCAACCCCTTTCAGTATAAGTGTTATTCGCCAGTCCCAGCTTTAGGATCCAAGAGGAAACAAACCTTAGAGATAGAACGTAGAACTACTTTATTGTGTCAAGTTTCAAGAAGCTAGCACAAACCGTGTTTGATTTAGAGTTCTAACTGCATCTGTCAATATAGGAGAAAACAGAGTGAAACCTATAATTTCTAACTCTTCCTGCAAACGAATGCTACAACCTAGAAGAACAAAACTTGGGCATCCACGTTTGATTGGTGTACTGACCAATACTTGAAAGAATCATGAAGATTGGATGAAAAAATATATGTTGAGATTTCAGGAGACGGTAGTTTTTTGGAAGCTTAACAACGCCTTTCATTGAAAGTGTTATTCGCCAGTCTCTGCTTAAGGCTACATCAAGAGGAAACAAACCTTAGAGATAGAACGTAGAACTACTTTATTGTGTCAAGTTTCAGGAAGCTAGCACAAACCATGTTTGATTTAGAGTTCGAACTGCATCTGTCAATATAGGAGAAAAGAGAGTGAAAACTAAAAATTCAAACTGTTACTGCAAACGAATGCTTCAACCTAGGAGAACGAAACTTGAACATCCACGTTTTATTGGTGTACTGCTCATTACTTGAAATTATCTTGAAGGTCGGAAAAAAAATATGTTGAGATTTCAGGAGACTGTAGTATTTTGGCAGCCTAACAACGCCTTTCATTGAATGTGTCTTTCGTCAGTCTCTGCTTCGGTCTACATCCAGAGGAAACAAAAAATAAAAATAGAATGTAGAACTACTTTACTGTTTCAAGTTTCAAGAAGCTAGCACAAACCGTGTTTGATTTAGAGTTCGAACTACATTTGTCAATATAGGAGAAAACAGAGTGAAACCTAAAAATTCAAACTGTTACTCCAAAAGAATGCTTCAATCTAGGAGAACTAAACTTTGGCATCCAAGTGGGATTGGTGTACTGATCATTACTTGAAAGTATCATGAAGATTGGATGAAAAAATATATGTTGAGATTTCAGGAGACTCTAGTGTTTTGGAAGTTTGGCCACCCCTTTCAGTATAAGTGTTATTCGCCATTCCCAGCTTTAGGATACAAGAGGAAAATCCTTAGAGATAGAACGTAGAACTACTTTATTGTGTCAAGTTTCAAGAAGCTAGCACAAACCGTGTTTGATTTAGAGTTCTAACTGCATCTATCAATATAGGAGAAAACAGAGTGAATCCTATAATTTCTAACTGTTCCTGCAAACGAATGCTACAACCTAGAAGAACAAAACTTGGGCATCCACGTTTGATTGGTGTACTGATCAATACTTGAAAGAATCATGAAGATTGGATGAAAAAATATATGTTGAGATTTCAGGAGACTGTAGTTTTTTGGAAGCTTAACAACGCCTTTCATTGAAAGTGTTATTCGCCAGTCTCTGCTTAAGGCTACATCAAGAGGAAACAAACCTTAGAGATAGAACGTAGAACTACTTTATTGTGTCAAGTTTCAGGAAGCTAGCACAAACCATGTTTGATTTAGAGTTCGAACTGCATCTGTCAATATAGGAGAAAAGAGAGTGAAAACTAAAAATTCAAACTGTTACTGCAAACGAATGCTTCAACCTAGGAGAACGAAACTTGAACATCCACGTTTTATTGGTGTACTGCTCATTACTTGAAATGATCATGAAGGTCGGAAAAAAAATATGTTGAGATTTCAGGAGACTGTAGTATTTTGGCAGCCTAACAACGCCTTTCATTGAATGTGTCTTTCGTCAGTCTCTGCTTAGGTCTACATCCAGAGGAAACAAAAAATAAAAATAGAATGTAGAACTACTTTACTGTTTCAAGTTTCAAGAAGCTAGCACAAACCGTGTTTGATTTAGAGTTCGAACTACATTGTCAATATAGGAGAAAACAAAGTGAAACCTAAAAATTCAAACTGTTACTCCAAAAGAATGTTTCAATCTAGGAGAACTAAACTTTGGCATCCAAGTGGGATTGGTGTACTGATCATTACTTGAAAGTATCATGAAGATTGGATGAAAAAGTATATGTTGAGATTTCAGGAGACTCTAGTGTGTTGGAAGTTTGGCAACCCCTTTCAGTATAAGTGTTATTCGCCAGTCCCAGCTTTAGGATACAAGAGGAAACAAACCTTAGAGATAGAACGTAGAACTACTTTATTGTGTCAAGTTTCATGAAGCTAGCACAAACCGTGTTTGATTTAGAGTTCTAACTGCATCTGTCAATATTGGAGAAAAGAGAGTGAAACCTATAATTTCTAACTGTTCCTGCAAACGAATGCTACAACCTAGAAGAACAAAACTTGGGCATCCACGTTTGATTGGTGTACTGATCAATACTTGAAAGAATCATGAAGATTGGATGAAAAAATATATGTTGAGATTTCAGGAGACGGTAGTTTTTTGGAAGCTTAACAACGCCTTTCATTGAAAGTGTTATTCGCCAGTCTCTGCTTAAGGGTACATCAAGAGGAAACAAACCTTAGAGATAGAACGTAGAACTACTTTATTGTGTCCAGTTTCAAGAAGCTAGCACAAACCATGTTTGATTTAGAGTTCGAACTGCATCTGTCAATATAGGAGAAAACAGAGTGAAAACTAAAAATTCAAACTGTTACTGCAAACGAATGCTTCAACCTAGGAGAACGAAACTTGAACATCCACATTTTATTGGTGTACTGCTCATTACTTGAAATTATCATGAAGGTCGGAAAAAAAAATATGTTGAGATTTCAGGAGCCTGTAGTATTTTGGCAGCCTAACAACGCCTTTCATTAAATGTGTCTTTCGTCAGTGTCTGCTTAGGTCTACATCCAGAGGAAACAAAAAATAAAAATAGAATGTAGAACTACTTTACTGTTTCAAGATTCAAGAAGCTAGCACAAACCGTGTTTGATTTAGAGTTCGAACTACATTTGTCAATATAGGAGAAAACAGACTGAAACCTAACAATTCAAACTGTTACTCCAAAAGAATGCTTCAATCTAGGAGAACTAAGCTTTGGCATCAAGTGGGATTGGTGTACTGATCATTACTTGAAAGTATCATGAAGATTGGATGAAAAAATATATGTTGAGATTTCAGGAGACTCTAGTGTGTTGGAAGTTTGGCAACCCCTTTCAGTATTAGTGTTATTCGCCAGTCCCAGGTTTAGGATACAAGAGGAAACAAACCTTGGAGATAGATCGTAGAACTACTTTATTGTGTCAAGTTTCAAGAAGCTAGCACAAACCGTGTTTGATTTAGAGTTCTAACTGCATCTGTCAATATAGGAGAAAACAGAGAGAAACCTATAATTTCTAACAGTTCCTGCAAACGAATGCTACAACCTAGAAGAACAAAACTTGGGCATCCACGTTTGATTGGTGTACTGATCAATACTTGAAAGAATCATGAAGATTGGATGAAAAAATGTATGTTGAGATTTCAGGAGACGGTAGTTTTTTGGAAGCTTAACAACGCCTTTCACTGAAAGTGTTATTCGCCAGTCTCTGCTTAAGGCTACATCAAGAGGAATCAAACCTTAGAGATAGAACGTAGAACTACTTTATTGTTTCAAGTTTCAAGAAGCTAGAACAAACCATGTTTGATTTAGAGTTCGAACTGAATCTGTCAATATAGGAGAAAACAGAGTGAAAACTAAAAATTCAAACTGTTACTGCAAACGAATGCTTCAACCTAGGAGAACGAAACTTGAACATCCACGTTTTATTGGTGTACTGCTCATTACTTGAAATTATCATGAAGGTCGGAAAAAAAAATATGTTGAGATTTCAGGAGACTGTAGTATTTTGGCAGCCTAACAACGCCTTTCATTGAATGTGTCTTTCATCAGTCTCTGCTTAGGTCTACATCCAGAGGAAACAAAAAATAAAAATAGAATGTAGAACTACTTTACTGTTTCAAGATTCAAGAAGCTAGCACAAACCGTGTTTGATTTAGAGTTCGAACTACATTTGTCAATATAGGAGAAAACAGAGTGAAACCTAACAATTCAAACTGTTACTCCAAAAGAATGCTTCAATCTAGGAGAACTAAACTTTGGCATCCAAGTGGGATTGGTGTACTGATCATTACTTGAAAGTATCATGAAGATTGGATGAAAAAAAATATGTTGAGATTTCAGGAGACTCTAGTGTGTTGGAAGTTTGGCAACCCCTTTCAGTATAAGTGTTATTCGCCAGTCCCAGCTTTAGGATACAAGAGGAAACAAACCTTAGAGATAGAACGTAGAACTATTTTATTGTGTCAAGTTTCAAGAAGCTAGCACAAACCGTGTTTGATTTAGAGTTCTAACTGCATCTGTCAATATAGGAGAAAACAGAGAGAAACCTATAATTTCTAACTGTTCCTGCAAACGAATGCTACAACCTAGAAGAACAAAACTTGGGCATCCACGTTTGATTGGTGTACTGATCAATACTTGAAAGAATAATGAAGATTGGATGAAAAAATATATGTTGAGATTTCAGGAGACGGTAGTTTTTTGGAAGCTTAACAACGCCTTTCATTGAAAGTGTTATTCGCCAGTCTCTGCTTAAGGCTACATCAAGAGGAAACAAACCTTAGAGATAGAACGTAGAACTACTTTATTGTGTCACGTTTCAAGAAGCTAGCACAAACCATGTTTGATTTAGAGTTCGAACTGCATCTGTCAATATAGGAGAAAACAGAGTGAAAACTAAAAATTCAAACTGTTACTGCAAACGAATGCTTCAACCTAGGAGAACGAAACTTGAACATCCACGTTTTATTGGTGTACTGCTGATTACTTGAAATTATCATGAAGGTCGGAAAAAAAATATGTAGAGATTTCAGGAGACTGTAGTATTTTGGCAGCCTAACAACGCCTTTGATTGAATGTGTCTTTCGTCAGTCTCTGCTTAGGTCTACATCCAGAGGAAACAAAAAATAAAAATAGAATGTAGAACTACTTTACTGTTTCAAGTTTCAAGAAGCTAGCACAAACCCTGTTTGATTTAGAATTCGAACTACATTTGTCAATATAGGTGAAAACAGAGTGAAACCTAAAAATTCAAACTGTTACTCCAAAAGAATGCTTCAATCTAGGAGAACTAAACTTTGGCATCCAAGTGGGATTGGTGTACTGATCATTACTTGAAAGTATCATGAAGATTGGATGAAAAAGTATATGTTGAGATTTCAGGAGACTCTAGTGTGTTGGAAGTTTGGCAACCCCTTTCAGTATAAGTGTTATTCGCCAGTCCCAGCTTTAGGATACAAGAGGAAACAAACCTTAGAGATAGAACGTAGAACTACTTTATTGTGTCAAGTTTCATGAAGCTAGCACAAACCGTGTTTGATTTAGAGTTCTAACTGCATCTGTCAATATTGGAGAAAAGAGAGTGAAACCTATAATTTCTAACTGTTCCTGCAAACGAATGCTACAACCTAGAAGAACAAAACTTGGGCATCCACGTTTGATTGGTGTACTGATCAATACTTGAAAGAATCATGAAGATTGGATGAAAAAATATATGTTGAGATTTCAGGAGACGGTAGTTTTTTGGAAGCTTAACAACGCCTTTCATTGAAAGTGTTATTCGCCAGTCTCTGCTTAAGGGTACATCAAGAGGAAACAAACCTTAGAGATAGAACGTAGAACTACTTTATTGTGTCCAGTTTCAAGAAGCTAGCACAAACCATGTTTGATTTAGAGTTCGAACTGCATCTGTCAATATAGGAGAAAACAGAGTGAAAACTAAAAATTCAAACTGTTACTGCAAACGAATGCTTCAACCTAGGAGAACGAAACTTGAACATCCACATTTTATTGGTGTACTGCTCATTACTTGAAATTATCATGAAGGTCGGAAAAAAAAATATGTTGAGATTTCAGGAGCCTGTAGTATTTTGGCAGCCTAACAACGCCTTTCATTAAATGTGTCTTTCGTCAGTGTCTGCTTAGGTCTACATCCAGAGGAAACAAAAAATAAAAATAGAATGTAGAACTACTTTACTGTTTCAAGATTCAAGAAGCTAGCACAAACCGTGTTTGATTTAGAGTTCGAACTACATTTGTCAATATAGGAGAAAACAGACTGAAACCTAACAATTCAAACTGTTACTCCAAAAGAATGCTTCAATCTAGGAGAACTAAGCTTTGGCATCAAGTGGGATTGGTGTACTGATCATTACTTGAAAGTATCATGAAGATTGGATGAAAAAGTATATGTTGAGATTTCAGGAGACTCTAGTGTGTTGGAAGTTTGGCAACCCCTTTCAGTATAAGTGTTATTCGCCAGTCCCAGCTTCAGGATACAAGAGGAAACAAACCTTAGAGATAGAACGTAGAACTACTTTATTGTGTCAAGTTTCAAGAAGCTAGCACAAACCATGTTTGATTTAGATTTCGAACTGCATCTGTCAATATAGTAGAAAACAGAGTGAAAATTAAAAATTCAAACTGTTCCTGCAAACGAATGCTACAACCTAGAAGAACAAAACTTGGGCATCCACGTTTGATTGGTGTACTGATCAATACTTGAAAGAATCATGAAGATTGGATGATAAAATATATGTTGAGATTTCAGGAGACGGTAGTTTTTTGGAAGCTAAACAACGCCTTTCATTGAAAGTGTTATTCGCCAGTCTCTGCTTAAGGCTACATCAAGAGGAAACAAACCTTAGAGATAGAACGTAGAACTACTTTATTGTGTCAAGTTTCAAGAAGTTAGCACAAACCATGTTTGATTTAGAGTTCGAACTGCATCTGTCAATATAGGAGAAAACAGAGTGAAAACTAAAAATTCAAGCTGTTACTGCAAACGAATGCTTCAACCTAGGAGAACGAAACTTGAACATCCACGTTTTATTGGTGTACTGCTCATTACTTGAAATTATTATGAAGGTCGGAAAAAAAAATATGTAGAGATTTCAGGAGACTGTAGTATTTTGGCAGCCTAACAACGCCTTTCATTGAATGTGTCTTTCGTCAGTCTCTGCTTAGGTCTACATCCAGAGGAAACAAAAAATAAAAATAGAATGTAGAACTACTTTACTGTTTCAAGTTTCAAGAAGCTAGCACAAACAGTGTTTGATTTAGAGTTCGAACTACATTTGTCAATATAGGAGAAAACAGAGTGAAACCTAAAAATTCAAACTGTTAATCCAAAAGAATGCTTCAATCTAGGAGAACTAAACTTTGGCATCCAAGTGGGATTGGTGTACTGATCATTACTTGAAAGTATCATGAAGATTGGATGAAAAAATATATGTTGAGATTTCAGGAGACTCTAGTGTTTAGGAAGTTTGGCAACCCCTTTCAGTATAAGTGTTATTCGCCAGTCCCAGCTTTAGGATACAAGAGGAAACAAACCTTAGAGATAGAACGTAGAACTACTTTATTGTGTCAAGTTTCAAGAAGCTAGCAAAAACCATGTTTGATTTAGAGTTTGAACTGCATCTGTCAATATAGGAGAAAACAGAGTGAAAACTAAAAATTCAAACTGTTACTGCAAACGAAAGCTTCAACCTAGCAGAACGAAACTTGAACATCCACGTTTTATTGGTGTACTGCTCATTACTTGAAATGATCATGAATGTCGCAAAAAAAAATATGTTGAGATTTCAGGAGACTGTAGAATTTTGGCAGCCTAACAACGCCTTTCATTGAATATGTCTTTCCTCAGTCTCTGCTTAGGTCTACATCCAGAGGAAACAAAAAATAAAAATAGAATGTAGAACCACTTTACTGTTTCAAGTTTCAAGAAGCTAGCACAAACCGTGTTTGATTTAGAGTTCGAACTACATTTGTCAATATAGGAGAAAACAGAGTGAAACCTAACAATTCAAACTGTTACTCCAAAAGAATGCTTCAATCTAGGAGAACTAAACTTTGGCATCCAAGTGGGATTGGTGTACTGATCATTACTTGAAAGTATCATGAAGTTTGGATGAAAAAATATATGTTGAGATTTCAGGAGACTCTAGTGTGTTGGAAGTTTGGCAACCCCTTTCAGTATAAGTGTTATTCGCAGTCCCAGCTTTAGGATACAAAAGCAAACAAACCTTAGAGATAGAACGTAGAACTACTTTACTGTGTCAAGTTTCAAGAAGCTAGCACAAACTGTGTTTGATTTAGAGTTCTAACTGCATCTGTCAATATAGCAGAAAACAGAGTGAAACCTATAATTTCTAACTGTTCCTGCAAACGAATGCTACAACCTATAAGAACAAAACTTGGGCATCCACGTTTGATTGGTGTACTGATCAATACTTGAAAGAATCATGAAGATTGGATGAAAAAATATATGTTGAGATTTCAGGAGACCGTAGTTTTCTGGAAGCTTAACAAGGCCTTTCATTGAAAGTGTTATTCGTCAGTCTCTGCTTAAGGCTACATCAAGAGGAAACAAACCTTAGAGATAGAACGTAGAACTACTTTATTGTGTCAAGTTTCAAGAAGCTAGCACAAACCATGTTTGATTTAGAGTTCGAACTGCATCTGTCAATATAGGAGAAAACAGAGTGAAAACTAAAAATTCAAATTGTTACTGCAAACGAATGCTTCAACCTAGGAGAACGAAACTTGAACATCCACGTTTTATTGGTGTACAGCTCATTACTTGAAATTATAATGAAGGTTGGAAAAAAATATGTTGAGATTTCAGGAGACTGTAGTATTTTGGCAGCCTAACAACGCCTTTCATTTAATGTGTCTTTCGTCAGTCTCTGCTTAGGTCTACAACCAGAGGAAACAAAAAATAAAAATAGAATGTAGATCTACTTTACTGTTTCAAGTTTCAAGAAGCTATCACAAACCGTGTTTGATTTAGAGTTCGAACTGCATCTGTCAATATAGGAGAAAACAGAGTGAAACCTATAATTTCTAACTGTTCCTGCAAACGAATGCTACAACCTATAAGAACAAAACTTGGGCATCCACGTTTGATTGGTGTACTGATCAATACTTGAAAGAATCATGAAGATTGGATGAAAAAATATATGTTGAGATTTCAGGAGACCGTAGTTTTCTGGAAGCTTAACAACGCCTTTCATTGAAAGTGTTATTCGTCAGTCTCTGCTTAAGGCTACATCAAGAGGAAACAAACCTTAGAGATAGAACGTAGAACTACTTTATTGTGTCAAGTTTGAAGAAGCTAGCACAAACCATGTTTGATTTAGAGTTCGAACTGCATCTGTCAATATAGGAGAAAACAGAGTGAAAACTAAAAATTCAAACTGTTACTGCAAACGAATGCTTCAACCTAGGAGAACGAAACTTGAACATCCTCGTTTTATTGGTGTACAGCTCATTACTTGAAATTATAATGAAGGTTGGAAAAAAATATGTTGAGATTTCAGGAGACTGTAGTATTTTGGCAGCCTAACAACGCCTTTCAATGAATGTGTCTTTCGTCATTCTCTGCTTAGGTCTACATCCACAGGAAACAAAAAATAATAATAGAATGTACAACGACTTTACTGTTTCAAGTTTCAAGAAGCTAGCACAAACCGTGTTTGATTTAGAGTTCGAACTACATTTGTCAATATAGGAGAAAACAGAGTGAAATCTAAAAATTCAAACAGTTACTCCAAAAGAATGCTTCAATCTAGGAGAACTAAACTTTGGCATCCAAGTGGGATTGGTGTTCTGATAATTACTTGAAAGTATCATGAAGATTGGATGAAAAAATATATGTTGAGATTTCAGGAGACTCTAGTGTGTTGGAAGTTTGGAAACCCCTTTCAGTATAAGTGTTATTCGCCAGTCCCAGCTTTAGGATACAAGAGGAAACAAACCTTAGAGATAGAAGGTAGAACTACTTTATTGTGTCAAGTTTCAAGAAGCTAGCACAAACCGTGTTTGATTTAGAGTTCTTACTGCATCTGTCAATTAGGAGAAAACAGAGTGAAACCTATAATTTCTAACTGTTCCTGCAAACGAATGCTACAACCTAGAAGAATAAAACTTGGGCATCCACGTTTGATTGGTGTACTGATCAATACTTGAAAGAATCATGAAGATTGGATGAAGAAATACATGTTGAGATTACAGGAGACGGTAGTTTCTTGGAAGCTTAACAACGCCTTTCATTGAAAGTGTTATTCGCCAGTCTCTGCTTAAGGCTACATCAAGAGGAAACAAACCTTAGAGATAGAATGTAGAACTACTTTATTGTGTCCAGTTTCAAGAAGCTAGCACAAACCATGTTTGATTTAGAGTTCGAACTGCATCTGTCAATATAGGAGAAAACAGAGTGAAAACTAAAAATTCAAACTGTTACTGAAATCGAATGCTTCAACCTATGAGAACGAAACTTGAACATCCACGTTTTATTGGTGTACTGCTCATTACTTGAAATTATCATGAATGTCGGAAAAAAAAATATGTTGAGATTTCAGGAGACTGTAGTATTTTGGCAGCCTAACAACGCATTTTATTGAATGTGTCTTTCGTCAGTCTCTGCTTAGGTCTACATCCAGAGGAAACAAAAAATAAAAATAGAATGTAGAACTACTTTACTGTTTCAAGTTTCAAGAAGCTAGCACAAACCGTGTTTGATTTAGAGTTCGAACTACATTTGTCAATATAGGAGAAAACAGAGTGAAACCTAAAAATTCAAACTGTTACTCCAAAAGAATGCTTCAATCTAGGAGAACTAAACTTTGGCATCCAAGTGGGATTCGTGTACTTATCATTACTTGAAAGTATCATGAAGATTGGATGAAAAAATATATGTTGAGATTTCAGGAGACTCTAGTGTGTTGGAAGTTTGGCAACCCCTTTCAGTATAAGTGTTATTCGCCAGTCCCAGCTTTAGGATACAAGAGAAACAAACCTTAGAGATAGAACGTAGAACTACTTTACTGTGTCAAGTTTCAAGAAGCTAGCACAAACCGTGTTTGATTTAGAGTTCTAACTGCATCTGTCAATATAGGAGAAAACAGAGTGAAACCTATAATTTCTAACTGTTCCTGCAAACGAATGCTACAACCTATAAGAACAAAACTTGGGCATCCACGTTTGATTGGTGTACTGATCAATACTTGAAAGAATCATGAAGATTGGATGAAAAAATATATGTTGAGATTTCAGGAGACCGTAGTTTTCTGGAAGCTTAACAACGCCTTTCATTGAAAGTGTTATTCGTCAGTCTCTGCTTAAGGCTACATCAAGAGGAAACAAACCTTAGAGATAGAACGTAGAACTACTTTATTGTGTCAAGTTTGAAGAAGCTAGCACAAACCATGTTTGATTTAGAGTTCGAACTGCATCTGTCAATATAGGAGAAAACAGAGTGAAAACTAAAAATTCAAATTGTTACTGCAAACGAATGCTTCAACCTAGGAGAACGAAACTTGAATATCCACGTTTTATTGGTGTACAGCTCATTACTTGAAATTATAATGAAGGTTGGAAAAAAATATGTTGAGATTTCAGGATACTGTAGTATTTTGGCAGCCTAACAACGCCTTTCATTGAATGTGTCTTCGTCAGTCTCTGCTTAGGTCTACATCCACAGGAAACAAAAAATAAAAATAGAATGTAGAACGACTTTACGGTTTCAAGTTTCAAGAAGCTAGCACAAACCGTGTTTGATTTAGAGTTCGAACTACATTTGTCAATATAGGAGAAAACAGAGTGAAACCTAAAAATTCAAACTGTTACTCCAAAAGAATGCTTCAATCTAGGAGAACTAAACTTTGGCATCCAAGTGGGATTGGTGTTCTGATCATTATTTGAATGTATCATGAAGATTGGATGAAAAAATATATGTTGAGATTTCAGGAGACTCTAGTGTGTTGGAAGTTTGGCAACCCCTTTCAGTATAAGTGTTATTCGCCAGTCCCAGCTTTAGGATACAAAAGGAAACAAACCTTAGAGATAGAAGGTAGAACTACTTTATTGTGTCAAGTTTCAAGAAGCTAGCACAAACCGTGTTTGATTTAGAGTTCTAACTGCATCTGTCAATTAGGAGAAAACAGAGTGAAACCTATAATTTCTAACTGTTCCTGAAAACGAATGCTACAACCTAGAAGAACAAAACTTGGGCATCCACGTTTGATTGGTGTACTGATCAATACTTGAAAGAATCATGAAGATTGGATGAAGAAATATATGTTGAGAATACAGGAGACGGTAGTTTCTTGGAAGCTTAAAACGCCTTTCATTGAAAGTGTTATTCGCCAGTCTCTGCTTAAGGCTACATCAAGAGGAAACAAACCTTAGAGATAGAACGTAGAACTACTTTATTGTGTCAAGTTTCAAGAAGCTAGCACAAACCATGTTTGATTTAGAGTTCGAACTGCATCTGTCAATATAGGAGAAAACAGAGTGAAAAGTAAAAATTCAAACTGTTACTGCAATCGAATGCTTCAACCTATGAGAACGAAACTGAACATCCACGTTTTA
The DNA here is from genome assembly GCF_048772815.1 of Callospermophilus lateralis. Lineage (NCBI taxonomy): Eukaryota > Metazoa > Chordata > Mammalia > Rodentia > Sciuridae > Callospermophilus > Callospermophilus lateralis. Next base: position 47,865 of record NW_027515238.1, on the reverse strand, counting down.
TTGGTGTACTGCTCATTACTTGAAATTATCATGAATGTCGGAAAAAAAAATATGTTGAGATTTCAGGAGACTGTAGTATTTTGGCAGCCTAACAACGCATTTTATTGAATGTGTCTTTCGTCAGTCTCTGCGTAGGTCTACATCCAAAGGAAACAAAAAATAAAAATAGAATGTAGAACTACTTTACTGTTTCAAGTTTCAAGAAGCTAGCACAAACCGTGTTTGATTTAGAGTTCGAACTACATTTGTCAATATAGGAGAAAACAGAGTGAAACCTAAAAATTCAAACTCTTACTCCAAAAGAATGCTTCAATCTAGGAGAACTAAACTTTGGCATCCAAGTGGGATTGGTGTACTGATCATTACTTGAAAGTATCATGAAGATTGGATGAAAAAATATATGTTGAGATTTCAGGAGACTCTAGTGTGATGGAAGTTTGGCAACCCCTTTCAGTATAAGTGTTATTCCCAGTCCCAGCTTTAGGATACAAGAGGAAACAAACCTTAGAGATAGAACGTAGAACTACTTTATTGTGTCAAGTTTGAAGAAGCTAGCACAAACCATGTTTGATTTAGAGTTCGAACTGCATCTGTCAATATAGGAGAAAACAGATTGAAAACTAAAAATTCAAATTGTTACTGCAAACGAATGCTTCAACCTAGGAGAACAAAACTTGAACATCCACGTTTTATTGCTGTACAGCTCATTACTTGAAATTATAATGAAGGTTGGAAAAAAATATGTTGAGATTTCAGGAGACTGTAGTATTTTGGCAGCCTAACAACGCCTTTCATTTAATGTGTCATTCGTCAGTCTCTGCTTAGGTCTACATCCAGAGGAAACAAAAAATAAAAATAGAATGTAGAACTACTTTACTGTTTCAAGTTTCAAGAAGCTAGCACAAACCGTGTTTGATTTAGAGTTCGAACTACATTTGTCAATATAGGGGAAAACAGAGTGAAACCTAAAAATTCAAACTGTTACTCCAAAAGAATGCTTCAATCTAGGAGAACTAAACTTTGGCATCCAAGTGGGATTGGTGTACTGATCATTACTTGAAAGTATCATGAAGATTGGATGAAAAAATATATGTTGAGATTTCAGGAGACTCTAGTGTGTTGGAAGTTTGGCAACCCCTTTCAGTATAAGTGTTATTCGCCAGTCCCAGCTTTAGGATACAAGAGGAAACAAACCTTAGAGATAGAACGTAGAACTACTTTATTGTGTCAAGTTTCAAGAAGCTAGCACAAACCGTGTTTGATTTAGAGTTCTAACTGCATCTGTCAATATAGGAGAAAACAGAGTGAAACCTATAATTTCTAACTGTTCCTGCAAACGAATGCTACAACCTATAAGAACAAAACTTGGGCATCCACGTTTGATTGGTGTACTGATCAATACTTGAAAGAATCATGAAGATTGGATGAAAAAATATATGTTGAGATTTCAGGAGACCGTAGTTTTCTGGAAGCTTAACAACGCCTTTCATTGAAAGTGTTATTCGTCAGTCTCTGCTTAAGGCTACATCAAGAGGAAACAAACCTTAGATATAGAACGTAGAGCTACTTTATTGTGTCAAGTTTGAAGAAGCTAGCATAAACCATGTTTGATTTAGAGTTCCAACTGCATCTGTCAATATAGGAGAAAACAGACTGAAAACTAAAAATTCAAATTGTTACTGCAAACGAATGCTTCAACCTAGGAGAACGAAACTTGAACATCCACGTTTTATTGGTGTACAGCTCATTACTTGAAATTATAATGAAGATTGGAAAAAAATTGTTGAGATTTTAGGAGACTGTAGTATTTTGGCAGCCTAACAACGCCTTTCATTGAATGTGTCTTTCGTCAGTCTCTGCTTAGGTCTACATCCAGAGGAAACAAAAAATAATAATAGAATGTACAACGACTTTACTGTTTCAAGTTTCAAGAAGCTAGCACAAACCGTGTTTGATTTAGAGTTCGAACTACATTTGTCAATATAGGAGAAAACAGAGTGAAACCTAAAAATTCAAACTGTTACTCCAAAAGAATGCTTCAATCTAGGAGAACTAAACTTGGGCATCCAAGTGGGATTGGTGTCCTGAACATTACTTGAAAGTATCATGAAGATTGGATGAAAAAATATATGTGGAGATTTCAGGAGACTCTAGTGTGTTGGAAGTTTGGCAACCCCTTTCAGTATAAGTGTTATTCGCCAGTCCCAGCTTTAGGATACAAGAGGAAACAAACCTTAGAGATAGAACGTAGAACTACTTTATTGTGTCAAGTTTCAAGAAGCTAGCACAAACCGTGTTTGATTTAGAGTTCTAACTGCATCTGTCAATATAGGAGAAAACAGAGTGAAACCTATAATTTCTAACTGTTCCTGCAAACGAATGCTACAACCTAGAAGAACAAAACTTGGGCATCCACGTTTGATTGGTGTACTGATCAATACTTGAAAGAATCATGAAGATTGGATGAAAAAATGTATGTTGAGATTTCAGGAGACAGTAGTTTTTTGGAAGCTTAACAACGCCTTTCATTGAAAGTGTTATTCGCCAGTCTCTGCTTAAGGCTACATCAAGAGGAAAAAAACCTTAGAGATAGAACGTAGAACTACTTAATTGTGTCAAGTTTCAAGAAGCTAGCACAAACCATGTTTGATTTAGAGTTCGAACTGCATCTGTCAATATTGGAAAAAACAGAGTGAAAACTAAAAATTCAAACTGTTACTGCAAACGAATGCTTCAACCTAGGAGAACGGAACTTGAACATCCACGTTTTATTGGTGTACTGCTCATTACTTGAAATTATCATGAAGGTCGGAAAAAAAAATATGTTGAGATTTCAAAAGCCTGTAGTATTTTGGCAGCCTAACAACGCCTTTCATTGAATGTGTCTTTCGTCAGTCTCTGCTTAGGTCTACATCCACAGGAAACAAAAAATAAAAATAGAATGTAGAACTACTTTACTGTTTCAAGTTTCAAGAAGCTAGCACAAACCGTGTTTTATTTAGAGTTCAAATTACATTTGTCAATATAGGAGAAAACAGAGTGAAACCTAAAAATTCAAACTGTTACTCCAAAAGAATGCTTCAATCTAGGAGAACTAAACTTTGAAATCCAAGTGGGATTGGTGTACTGATCATTACTTGAAAGTATCATGAAGATTGGATGAAAAAATATATGTTGAGATTTCAGGAGACTCTAGTTTGTTGGAATTTGGTAACCCCTTTCAGTATAAGTGTTATTCGCCAGTCCCAGCTTTGGGATACAAGAGGAAACAAACCTTAGAGATAGAACGTAGAAATACTTTATTGTGTCAAGTTTCAAGAAGCTAGCACAAACCGTGTTTGATTTAGAGTTCTAACTGCATCTGTCAATATAGGAGAAAACAGAGTGAAACCTATAATTTCTAACTGTTCCTGCAAACGAATGCTACAACCTAGAAGAACAAAACTTGGGCATCCACGTTTGATTGGTGTACTGATCAATACTTGAAAGATTCATGAAGATTGGATGAAAAAATATATGTTGAGATTTCAGGAGACGGTAGTTTTTTGGAAGGTTAACAACGCCTTTCATTGAAAGGGTTATTCGCCAGTCTCTGCTTAAGGCTACATCAAGAGGAAACAAACCTTAGAGATAGAACTTAGAACTACTTTATTGTGTCAAGTTTCAAGAAGCTAGCACAAACCATGTTTGATTTAGAGTTCGAACTGCATCTGTCAAGATAGGAGAAAACAGAGTGAAAACTAAAAATTCAAACTGTTACTGCAAACGAATGCTTCAAGCTAGGAGAACGAAACTTGAACATCCACGTTATATTGGTGTACTGCTGATTACATGAAATTATCATGAAGGTCGGAAAAAATAATATGTTGAGATTTCAGGAGACTGTAGCATTTTGGCAGCCTAACAACGCCTTTCATTGAATGTGTCTTTCGTCAGTCGCTGCTTAGGTCTACATCCAGAGGAAACAAAAAATAAAAATAGAATGTAGAACTACTTTACTGTTTCAAGTTTCAAGAAGCTAGCACAAACCGTGTTTGATTTAGAGTTCGAACTACATTTGTCAATATAGGAGAAAATAGAGTGAAACCTAAAAATTCAAACTGTTACTCCTAAAGAATGCTTCAGTCTAGGAGAACTAAACTTTGGTATCCAAGTGGGATTGGTGTACTGATCATTACTTGAAAGTATCATGAAGATTGGATGAAAAAATATATGTTGAGATTTCAGGAGACTCTAGTGTGTTGGAAGTTTGGCAACCCCTTTCAGTATAAGTGTTATTCGCCAGTCCCAGCTTTAGGATACAAGAGGAAACAAACCTTAGAGATAGAACGTAGAACTACTTTATTGTGTCAAGTTTCAAGAAGCTAGCACAAACCGTGTTTGATTTAGAGTTCTAACTGCATCTGTCAAGATAGGAGAAAACAGAGTGAAACCTATAATTTCTAACTGTTCCTGCAAACGAATGCTACAACCTAGAAGAACAAAACTTGGGCATCCACGTTTGATTGGTGTACTGATCAATACTTGAAAGAATCATGAAGATTGGATGAAAAAATGTATGTTGAGATTTCAGGAGACGGTAGTTTTTTGGAAGCTTAACAACGCCTTTCATTGAAAGTGTTATTCGCCAGTCTCTGCTTAAGGCTACATCAAGAGGAAAAAAACCTTAGAGATAGAACGTAGAACTACTTAATTGTGTCAAGTTTCAAGAAGCTAGCACAAACCATGTTTGATTTAGAGTTCGAACTGCATCTGTCAATATTGGAAAAAACAGCGTGAAAACTAAAAATTCAAACTGTTACTGCAAACGAATGCTTCAACCTAGGAGAACGGAACTTGAACATCCACGTTTTATTGGTGTACTGCTCATTACTTGAAATTATCATGAAGGTCGGAAAAAAAAATATGTTGAGATTTCAAAAGCCTGTAGTATTTTGGCAGCCTAACAACGCCTTTCATTGAATGTGTCTTTCGTCAGTCTCTGCTTAGGTCTACATCCACAGGAAACAAAAAATAAAAATAGAATGTAGAACTACTTTACTGTTTCAAGTTTCAAGAAGCTAGCACAAACCGTGTTTGATTTAGAGTTCGAACTACATTTGTCAATATAGGAGAAAACAGAGTGAAACCTAAAAATTCAAACTGTTACTCCAAAAGAATGCTTCAATCTAGGAGAACTAAACTTTGGCATCCAAGTGGTATTGGTGTACTGATCATTACTTGAAAGTATCATGAAGATTGGATGAAAAAATATATGTTGAGATTTCAGGAGACTCTAGTGTGTTGGAAGTTTGGCAACCCCTTTCAGTATAAGTGTTATTCGCCAGTCCCAGCTTTAGGATACAAGAGGAAACAAACCTTAGAGATAGAACGTAGAACTACTTTATTGTGTCAAGTTTCAAGAAGCTAGCACAAACCGTGTTTGATTTAGAGTTCTCACTGCATCTGTCAATATAGGAGAAAACAGAGTGAAACCTATAATTTCTAACTGTTCCTGCAAAGAATGCTACAACCTAGAAGAACAAAACTTGGGCATCCACGTTTGATTGGTGTACTGATCAATACTTGAAAGAATCATGAAGATTGGATGAAAAAATATATGTTGAGATTTCAGGAGACGGTAGTTTTTTGGAAGCTTAACAACGCCTTTCATTGAAAGTGTTATTCGCCAGTCTCTGCTTAAGGCTACATCAAGTGGAAACAAACCTTAGAGATAGAACGTAGAACTACTTTATTGTGTCAAGTTTCAAGAAGCTAGCACAAACCATGTTTGATTTAGAGTTAGAACTGCATCTGTCAATATAGGAGAAAACAGAGTGAAAACTAAAAATTCAAACTGTTACTGCAAACGCATGCTTCAACCTAGGAGAACGAAACTTGAACATCCACGTTTTATTGGTGTACCTCTCATTACTTGATATGATCATGAAGGTCGGAAAAAAAATATGTTGAGATTTCAGGAGACTGTAGTATTTTGGCAGCCTAACAACGCCTTTCATTGAATGTGTCTTTCGTCAGTCTCTGCTTAGGTCTACATCCAGAGGAAACAAAAAATAAAAATAGAATGTAGAACTACTTTACTTTTTCAAGTTTCAAGAAGCTAGCACAAACCGTGTTTGATTTAGAGTTCAAACTACATTTGTCAATATAGGAGAAAACAGAGTGAAACCTAAAAATTCAAACTGTTACTCCAAAAGAATGCTTCAATCTAGGAGAACTAAACTTTGGCATCCAAGTGGGATTGGTATACTGCTCATTACTTGAAAGTATCATGAAGATTGGATGAAAAAATATATGTTGAGATTTCAGGAGACTCTAGTGTGTTGGAAGTTTGGCAACCCCTTTCAGTATAAGTGTTATTCCCCAGTCCCAGCTTTAGGATACAAGAGGAAACAAACCTTAGAGATAGAACGTAGAACTACTTTATTGTGTCAAGTTTCAAGAAGCTAGCACAAACCGTGTTTGATTTAGAGTTCTCACTGCATCTGTCAATATAGGAGAAAACAGAGTGAAACCTATAATTTCTAACTGTTCCTGCAAAGAATGCTACAACCTAGAAGAACAAAACTTGGGCATCCACGTTTGATTGGTGTACTGATCAATACTTGAAAGAATCATGAAGATTGGATGAAAAAATATATGTTGAGATTTCAGGAGACGGTAGTTTTTTGGAAGCTTAACAACGCCTTTCATTGAAAGTGTTATTCGCCAGTCTCTGCTTAAGGCTACATCAAGAGGAAACAAACCTTAGAGATAGAACGTAGAACTACTTTATTGTGTCAAGTTTCAGGAAGCTAGCACAAACCATGTTTGATTTAGAGTTAGAACTGCATCTGTCGATATAGGAGAAAACAGAGTGAAAACTAAAAATTCAAACTGTTACTGCAAACGAATGCTTCAACCTAGGAGAACGAAACTTGAACATCCACGTTTTACTGGTGTACCTCTCATTACTTGAAATGATCATGAAGGTCGGAAAAAAAAATATGTTGAGATTTCAGGAGACTGTAGTATTTTGGCAGCCTAACAACGCCTTTCACTGAATGTGTCTTTCGTCAGTCTCTGCTTAAGTCTACATCCAGAGGAAACAAAAAATAAAAATAGAATGTAGAACTACTTTACTGTTTCAAGTTTCAAGAAGCTAGCACAAACCGTGTTTGATTTAGAGTTCAAACTACATTTGTCAATATAGGAGAAAACAGAGTGAAATCTAAAAATTCAAACTGTTACTCCAAAAGAATGCTCAATCTAGGAGAACTAAACTTTGGCATCCAAGTGGGATTGGTGTACTGATCATTACTTGAAAGTATCATGAAGATTGGATGAAAAAATATATGTTGAGATTTCAGGAGACTCTAGTGTGTTGGAAGTTTGGCATCCCCTTTCAGTATAAGTGTTAGTCGCCAGTCCCAGCTTTAGGATACAAGAGGAAACAAACCTTAGAGATAGAACGTAGAACTACTTTATTGTGTCAAGTTTCAAGAAGCTAGCACAAACCGTGTTTGATTTAGAGTTCTAACTGCATCTGTCAATATAGGAGAAAACAGAGTGAAACCTATAATTTCTAACTGTTCCTGCAAACGAATGCTACAACCTAGAAGAACAAAACTTGGGCATCCACGTTTGATTGGTGTACTGATCAATACTTGAAAGAATCATGAAGATTGGATGAAAAAATATATGTTGAGATTTCAGGAGACGGTAGTTTTTTGGAAGCTTAACAACGCCTTTCATTGAAAGTGTTATTCACCAGTCACTGCTTAAGGCTACATCAAGAGGAAACAAACCTTAGAGATAGAACGTAGAATTACTTTATTGGGTCAAGTTTCAAGAAGCTAGCACAAACCATGTTTGATTTAGAGTTCGAACTGCATCTGTCAATATAGGAGAAAACAGAGTGAAAACTAAAAATTCAAACTGTTACTGCAAACGAAGCTTCAACCTAGGAGAACTGAACTTGAACATCCACGTTTTATTGGTGTACTGCTGATTACTTGAAATCATCATGAAGGTCGGAAAAAAAATATGTTGAGATTTCAAGAGACAGTATTATTTTGGCAGCCTAACAACGCCTTTCATTGAATGTGTCTTTCGTCAGTCTCTGCTTAGGTCTACATCCAGAGGAAACAAAAAATAAAAATAGAATGTAGAACTACTTTACTGTTTCAAGTTTCAAGAAGCTAGCACAAACCGTGTTTGATTTAGAGTTCGAACGACATTTGTCAATATAGGAGAAAACAGAGTGAAACCTAAAAATTCAAGCTGTTACTCCAAAAGAATGCTTCAATCTAGGAGAACTAAACTTTGGCATCCAAGTGGGATTGGTGTACTGATCATTACTTGAAAGTATCATGAAGATTGGATGAAAAAATATATGTTGAGATTTCAGGAGACTCTAGTGTGTTGGAAGTTTGGCATCCCCTTTCAGTATAAGTGTTATTCGCCAGTCCCAGCTTTAGGATACAAGAGGAAACAAATCTTAGAGATAGAATGTAGAACTACTTTATTGTGTCAAGTTTCAAGAAGCTAGCACAAACCGTGTTTGATTTAGAGTTCTAACTGCATCTGTCAATATAGGAGAAAACAGAGTGAAACCTATAATTTCTAACTGTTCCTGCAAACGAATGCTACAACCTAGAAGAACAAAACTTGGGCATCCAAGTTTGATTGGTGTACTGATCAATACTTGAAAGAATCATGTGATTGGATGAAAAGATATATGTTGAGATTTCAGGAGACGGTAGTTTTTTGGAAGCTTAACAACGCCTTTCATTGAAAGTGTTATCCGCCAGTCTCTGCTTAAGGCTACATCAAGAGGAAACAAACCTTAGAGATAGAAGGTAGAACTACTTTATTGTGTCAAGTTTCAAGAAGCTAGCACAAACCATGTTTGATTTAGAGTTCAAACTGCATCTGTCAATATAGGAGAAAACAGAGTGAAACCTAAAAATTCAAACTGTTACTCCAAAAGAATGCTTCAATCTAGGAGAACTAAACTTTGGCATCCAAGTGGGATTGGTGTACTGATCATTACTTGAAAGTATCATGAAGATTGGATGAAAAAATATATGTTGAGATTTCAGGAGACTCTAGTGTGTTGGAAGTTTGGCAACCCCTTTCAGTATAGGTGTTATTCGCCAGTCCCAGCTTTAGGATACAAGAGGAAAGAAACCTTAGAGATAGAACGTAGAACTACTTTATTGTGTCAAGTTTCAAGAAGCTAGCACAAACCGTGTTTGATTTAGAGTTCTAACTGCATCTGTCAATATAGGAGAAAACAGAGTGAAACCTATAATTTCTAACTGTTCCTGCAAACGAATGCTACAATCTAGAAGAACAAAACTTGGGCATCCAAGTTTGATTGGTGTACTGATCAATACTTGAAAGAATCATGAATATTGGATGAAAAGATATATGTTGAGATTTCAGGAGACGGTAGTTTTTTGGAAGCTTAACAACGCCTTTCATTGATAGTGTTATTCGCCAGTCTCTGCTTAAGGCTACATCAAGAGGAAACAAACCTTAGAGATAGAACGTAGAACTACTTTACTGTGTCAAGTTTCATGAAGCTAGCACAAACCATGTTTGATTTAGAGTTCGAACTGCATCTGTCAATATAGGAGAAAACAGAGTGAAAACTAAAAATTCAAACTGTTACTGCAAACGAATGCTTCAAGCTAGGAGAACGAAACTTGAACATCCACGTTTTATTGGTGTACTGCTCATTACTTGAAATTATCATCAACGTCGGAAAAAAAAATATGTTGAGATTTTAGGAGACTGTAGTATTTTGGCAGCCTAACAACGCCTTTCATTGAATGTGTCTTTCGTGAGTCTCTGCTTAGGTCTACATCCAGAGGAAACAAAAAATAAAAATAGAATGTAGAACTACTTTACTGTTTCAAGTTTCAAGAAGCTAGCACAAACCGTGGTTGATTTAGAGTTCGAACTACATTTGTCAATATAGGAGAAAACAGAGTGAAACCTAAAAATTCAAACTGTTACTCAAAAAGAATGCTTCAATCTAGGAGAACTAAACTTTGGCATCCAAGTGGGATTGGTGTACTGATCATTACTTGAATGTATCATGAAGATTGGATGAAAAAATATATGTTGAGATTTCAGGAGACTCTAGTGTGTTGGAAGTTTGGCATCCCCTTTCAGTATAAGTGTTATTCGCCAGTCCCAGCTTTAGGATACAAGAGGAAACAAATCTTAGAGATAGAATGTAGAACTACTTTATTGTGTCAAGTTTCAAGAAGCTAGCACAAACCGTGTTTGATTTAGAGTTCTAACTGCATCTGTCAATATAGGAGAAAACAGAGTGAAACCTCTAATTTCTAACTGTTCCTGCAAACGAATGCTACAACCTAGAAGAACAAAACTTGGGCATCCAAGTTTGATTGGTGTACTCATCAATACTTGAAAGAATCATGTGATTGGATGAAAAGATATATGTTGATATTTCAGGAGACGGTAGTTTTTTGGAAGCTTAACAACGCCTTTCATTGAAAGTGTTATCCGCCAGTCTCTGCTTAAGGCTACATCAAGAGGAAACAAACCTTAGAGATAGAAGGTAGAACTACTTTATTGTGTCAAGTTTCAAGAAGCTAGCACAAACCATGTTTGATTTAGAGTTCAAACTGCATCTGTCAATATAGGAGAAAACAGAGTGAAACCTAAAAATTCAAACTGTTACTCCAAAAGAATGCTTCAATCTAGGAGAACTAAACTTTGGCATCCAAGTGGGATTGGTGTACTGATCATTACTTGAAAGTATCATGAAGATTGGATGAAAAAATATATGTTGAGATTTCAGGAGACTCTAGTGTGTTGGAAGTTGGCAACCCCTTTCAGTATAAGTGTTAGTCGCCAGTCCCAGCTTTAGGATACAAGAGGAAACAAACCTTAGAGATAGAACGTAGAACTACTTTATTGTGTCAAGTTTCAAGAAGCTAGCACAAACCGTGTTTGATTTAGAGTTCTAACTGCATCTGTCAATATAGGAGAAAACAGAGTGAAACCTATAATTTCTAACTGTTCCTGCAAACGAATGCTACAACCTAGAAGAACAAAACTTGGGCATCCACGTTTGATTGGTGTACTGATCAATACTTGAAAGAGTCATGAAAATTGGATGAAAAGATATATGTTGAGATTTCAGGAGACGGTAGTTTTTTGGAAGCTTAACAACGCCTTTCATTGAAAGTGTTATTCGCCAGTCTCTGCTTAAGGCTACATCAAAAGGAAACAAACCTTAGAGATAGAAGGTAGAACTACTTTATTGTGTCAAGTTTCAAGAAGCTAGCACAAACCATGTTTGTTTTAGAGTTCGAACTGCTTCTGTCAATATAGGAGAAAACAGAGTGAAAACTAAAAATTCAAACTGTTACTGCAAACGAATGCTTCAAGCTAGGAGAACGAAACTTGAACATCCACGTTTTATTGGTGTACTGCTCATTACTTGAAATGATCATGAAGGTCGGAAAAAAAAATATGTTGAGATTTCAGGAGACTGTAGTATTTTGGCAGCCTAACAACGCCTTTCATTGAATGTGTCTTTCGTCAGTCTCTGCTTAGGTCTACATCCAGAGGAAACAAAAAATAAAAATAGAATGTAGAACTACTTAACTGTTTCAAGTTTCAAGAAGCTAGCACAAACCGTGTTTGATTTAGAGTTCGAACTACATTTGTCAATATAGGAGTAAACAGAGTGAAACCTAAATATTCAAACTGTTACTCCAAAAGAATGCTTCAATCTAGGAGAACTAAACTTTGGCATCCAAGTGGGATTGGTGTACTGATCATTACTTGAAAGTATCATGAAGATTGGATGAAAAAATATATGTTGAGATATCAGGAGACTCTAGTGTGTTGGAAGTTTGGCAACCCCTTTCATTATAAGTGTTATTCGCCAGTCCCAGCTTTAGGATACAAGAGGAAACAAACCTTAGAGATAGAACGTAGAACTACATTATTGTGTCAAGTTTCAAGAAGCTACCACAAACCGTGTTTGATTTAGAGTTCTAACTGCATCTGTCAATATAGGAGAAAACAGAGTGAAACCTATAATTTGTAACTGTTCCTGCAAACGAATGCTACAACCTAGATGAACAAAACTTGGGCATCCACGTTTGATTGGTGTACTGATCAATACTTGAAAGAATCATGTGATTGGATGAAAAGTTATATGTTGAGATTTCAGGAGACGGTAGTTTTTCGGAAGCTTAACAACGCCTTTCATTGAATGTGTCTTTCGTCAGTCTCTGCTTAGGTCTACATCCAGAGGAAACAAAAAATAAAAATAGAATGTAGAACTACTTAACTGTTTCATGTTTCAAGAAGCTAGCACAAATGTGTTTGATTTAGAGTTCAAAATACATTTGTCAATATAGGAGAAAACAGAGTGAAACCTAAAAATTCAAACTGTTACTCCAAAAGAATGCTTCAATCTAGGGGAACTAAACTTTGGCATCCAAGTGGGATTGGTGTACTGATCATTACTTGAAAGTATCATGAAGATTGGATGAAAAAATATATGTTGAGATTTCACGAGACTCTAGTGTGTTGGAAGTTTGGCAACCCCGTTCAGTATAAGTGTTATTCGCCAGTCCAAGCTTTAGGATACAAGAGGAAACAAACCTTAGAGATAGAACGTAGAACTACTTTATTGTGTCAAGTTTCAAGAAGCTAGCACAAACCGTGTTTGATTTAGAGTTCTAACTGCATCTGTCAATATAGGAGAAAACAGAGTGAAACCTATAATTTCTAACTGTTCCTGCAAACGAATGCTACAACCTAGAAGAACAAAACTTGGGCATCCACGTTTGATTGGTGTACTGCTGATTACATGAAATTATCATGAAGGTCGGAAAAAAAAATATGTTGAGATTACAGGAGACTGTAGTATTTTGGCAGATTAACAACGCCTTTCATTGAATGTGTCTTTCGTCAGTCTCTGCTTAGGTCTACATCCAGAGGAAACAAAAAATAAAAATAGAATGTAGAACTACTTAACTCTTTCATGTTTCAAGAAGCTAGCACAAACCGTGTTTGATTTAGAGTTCAAAATACATTTGTCAATATAGGAGAAAACAGAGTGAAACCTAAAAATTCAAACTGTTACTCCAAAAGAATGCTTCAATCTAGGAGAATTAAACTTTGGCATCCAAGTGGGATTGGTGTACTGATCATTACTTGAAAGTATCATGAAGATTGGATGAAAAAATATATGTTGAGATTTCACGAGACTCTAGTGTGTTGGAAGTTTGGCAACCCCGTTCAGTATAAGTGTTATTCGCCAGTCCAAGCTTTAGGATACAAGAGGAAACAAACCTTAGAGATAGAACGTAGAACTACTTTATTGTGTCAAGTTTCAAGAAGCTAGCACAAACCGTGTTTGATTTAGAGTTCTAACTGCATCTGTCAATATAGGAGAAAACAGAGTGAAACCTATAATTTCTAACTGTTCCTGCAAACGAATGCTACAACCTAGAAGAACAAAACTTGGGCATCCACGTTTGATTGGTGTACTGCTGATTACATGAAATTATCATGAAGGTCGGAAAAAAAAATATGTTGAGATTACAGGAGACTGTAGTATTTTGGCAGATTAACAACGCCTTTCATTGAATGTGTCTTTCGTCAGTCTCTGCTTAGGTCTACATCCAGAGGAAACAAAAAATAAAAATAGAATGTAGAACTACTTAACTCTTTCATGTTTCAAGAAGCTAGCACAAACCGTGTTTGATTTAGAGTTCAAAATACATTTGTCAATATAGGAGAAAACAGAGTGAAACCTAAAAATTCAAACTGTTACTCCAAAAGAATGCTTCAATCTAGGAGAATTAAACTTTGGCATCCAAGTGGGATTGGTGTACTGATCATTACTTGAAAGTATCATGAAGATTGGATGAAAAAATATATGTTGAGATTTCACGAGACTCTAGTGTGTTGGAAGTTTGGCAACCCCGTTCAGTATAAGTGTTATTCGCCAGTCCAAGCTTTAGGATACAAGAGGAAACAAACCTTAGAGATAGAACGTAGAACTACTTTATTGTGTCAAGTTTCAAGAAGCTAGCACAAACCGTGTTTGATTTAGAGTTCTAACTGCATCTGTCAATATAGGAGAAAACAGAGTGAAACCTATAATTTCTAACTGTTCCTGCAAACGAATGACACAACCTAGAAGAACAAAACTTGGGCATCCACGTTTGATTGGTGTACTGATCAATACTTGAAAGAATCATGAAGATTGGATGAAAAAATATATGTTGAGATTTCAGGAGACGGTAGTTTTTTGGAAGCTTAACAAAGCCTTTCATTGAAAGTGTTATTCGCCAGTCTCTGCTTAAGGCTACATCAAGAGGAAACAAACCTTAGAGATAGAACGTAGAACTACTTTATTGTGTCAAGTTTCAAGAAGCTAGCACAAACCGTGTTTGATTTAGAGTTCAAACTGCATCTGTCAATATAGGAGAAAAGAGAGTGAAAACTAAAAATTCAAACTGTTACTGCAAACGAATGCTTCAAGCTAGGAGAATGAAACTTGAACATCCACGTTTTATTGGTCTACTGCTCATTACTTGAAATGATCATGAAGGTCGGAAAAAAAAATATGTTGAGATTTCAGGAGACTGTTGTATTTTGGCAGCCTAACAACGCCTCTCATTGAATGTGTCTTTCGTCAGTCTCTGCTTAGGTCTACATCCAGAGGAAACAAAAAATAAAAATAGAATGTAGAACTACTTAACTGTTTCAAGTTTCAAGAAGCTAGCACAAACCGTGTTTGATTTAGAGTTCGAAATACATTTGTCAATATAGGAGAAAACAGAGTGAAACCTAAAAATTCAAACTGTTATGCCAAAAGAATGCTTCAATCTAAGAGAACTAAACTTTGGCATCCAAGTGGGATTGGTGTACTGATCATTACTTGAAAGTATCATGAAGATTGGTGAAAAAATATATGTTGAGATTTCAGGAGACTCTAGTGTATTGGAAGTTTGGCAACCCCTTTCAGTATAAGTGTTATTCGCCAGTCCCAGCTTTAGGATACAAGAGGAAACAAACCTTAGAGATAGAACGTAGAACTACTTTATTGTGTCAAGTTTCAAGAAGCTAGCACAAACCGTGTTTGATTTAGATTTCTAACTGCATCTGTCAATATAGGAGAAAACAGAGTGAAACCTATAATTTCTAACTGTTCCTGCAAACGAATGCTACAACCTAGAAGAACAAAACTTGGGCATCCACGTTTGATTGGTGTACTGATCAATACTTGAAAGAATCATGAAGATTGGATGAAAAAATATATGTTGAGATTTCAGGAGACGGTAGTTTTTTGGAAGCTTAACAACGCCTTTCATTGAAAGTGTTATTCGCCAGTCTCTGCTTAAGGCTACATCAAGAGGAAACAAACCTTAGTGATAGAACGTAGAACTACTTTATTGGGTCAAGTTTCAAGAAGCTAGCACAAACCATGTTTGATTTAGAGTTCGAACTGCATCTGTCAATATAGGAGAAAACAGAGTGAAAACTAAAAATTCAAACTGTTACTGCAAACGAATGCTTCAACCTAGGAGAACGAAACTTGAACATCCACGTTTTATTGGTGTACTGCTCATTACTTGAAATGATCATGAAGGTCGGAAAAAAAAATATGTTGAGATTTCAGGAGACTGTAGTATTTTGGCAGCCTAACAACGCCTTTCATTGAATGTGTCTTTCGTCAGTCTCTGCTTAGGTCTACATCCAGAGGAAACAAAAAATAAAAATAGAATGTAGAACTACTTTACTGTTTCAAGTTTCAAGAAGCTAGCACAAACCGTGTTTGATTTAGAGTTCGAACTACATTTGTCAATATAGGAGAAAACAGAGTGAAACCTAAAAATTCAAACTGTTACTCCAAAACAATGTTTCAATCTAGGAGAACTAAACTTTGGCATCCAAGTGGGATTGGTGTACTGATCATTACTTGAAAGTATCATGAAGATTGGATGAAAAAAATATATGTTGAGATTTCAGGAGACTCTAGTGTGTTGGACGTTTGGCAACCCCTTTCAGAATAAGTGTTATTCGCCAGTCCCAGCTTTAGGATACAAGAGGAAACAAACCTTAGAGATAGAACGTAGAACTACTTTATTGTGTCAAGATTCAATAAGCTAGCACAAACCGTGTTTGATTTAGAGTTCTAACTGCATCTGTCAATATAGGAGAAAACAGAGTGAAACCTATAATTTCTAACTGTTCCTGCAAACGAATGCTACAACATAGAAGAACAAAACTTTTGCATCCACGTTTGATTGGTGTACTGATCAATACTTGAAAGAATCATGAAGATTGGATGAAGAAATATATGTTGAGATTTCAGGAGATGGTAGTTTTTTGGAAGCTTAACAACGCCTTTCATTGAACGTGTTATTTGCCAGTCTCTGCCTAAGTCTACATCAAGAGGAAACCAACCTTAGAGATAGAACGTAGAACTACTTTATTGTGTCAAGTTTCAAGAAGCTAGCACAAACCATGTTTGATTTAGAGTTCGAACTGCATCTGTCAATATAGGAGAAAAGAGAGTGAAAACTAAAAATTCAAACTGTTACTGCAAACGAATGCTTCAAGTTAGGAGAACGAAACTTGAACATCCACGTTTTATTGGTGTACCGCTCATTACTTGAAATGATCATGAAGGTCGGAAAAAAAAATATGTTGAGATTTCCGGAGACTGTAGTATTTTGGCAGCCTAACAACGCCTTTCATTGAATGTGTCTTTCGTCAGTCTCTGCTTAGGTCTACATCCAGAGGAAACAAAAAATAAAAATAGAATGTAGAACTACTTTACTGTTTCAAGTTTCAAGAAGCTAGCACAAACCGTGTTTGATTTAGAGTTCGAACTACATTTGTCAATATAGGAGAAAACAGAGTGAAACCTAAAAATTCAAACTGTTACTCCAAAAGAATGCTTCAATCTAGGAGAACTAAACTTTGGCATCCAAGTGGGATTGGTGTACTGATCATTACTGAAAGTATCATGAAGATTGGATGAAAAAATATATGTTGAGATTTCAGGAGACTCTAGTGTGTTGGAAGTTTGGCAACCCCTTTCTGTATAAGTGTGATTCGACAGTCCCAGCTTTAGGATACAAGAGGAAACAAACCTTATAGATAGAACGTAGAACTACTTTATTGTGTCAAGTTTCAAGAAGCTAGCACAAACCGTGTTTGATTTAGAGTTCGAACTGCATCTGTCAATATAGGAGAAAACAGAGTGAAAACTAAAAATTCAAACTTTTACTACAAACGAATGCTTCAAGCTAGGAGAACGAAACTTGAACATCCACGTTTGATTGGTGTACTGCTGATTACATGAAATTATCATGAAGGTCGGAAAAAAAAATATGTTGAGATTACAGGAGACTGTAGTATTTTGGCAGATTAACAACGCCTTTCATTGAATGTGTCTTTCGTCAGTCTCTGCTTAGGTCTACATCCAGAGGAAACAAAAAATAAAAATAGAATGTAGAACTACTTAACTGTTTCATGTTTCAAGAAGCTAGCACAAACCGTGTTTGATTTAGAGTTCGAAATACATTTGTCAATATAGGAGAAAACAGAGTGAAACCTAAAAATTCAAACTGTTATGCCAAAAGAATGCTTCAATCTAAGAGAACTAAACTTTGGCATCCAAGTGGGATTGGTGTACTGATCATTACTTGAAAGTATCATGAAGATTGGTGAAAAAATATATGTTGAGATTTCAGGAGACTCTAGTGTATTGGAAGTTTGGCAACCCCTTTCAGTATAAGTGTTATTCGCCAGTCCCAGCTTTAGGATACAAGAGGAAACAAACCTTAGAGATAGAACGTAGAACTACTTTATTGTGTCAAGTTTCAAGAAGCTAGCACAAACCGTGTTTGATTTAGAGTTCGAACTACATTTGTCAATATAGGAGAAAACAGAGTGAAACCTAAAAATTCAAACTGTTACTCCAAAACAATGCTTCAATCTAGGAGAACTAAACTTTGGCATCCAAGTGGGATTGGTGTACTGATCATTACTGAAAGTATCATGAAGATTGGATGAAAAAATATATGTTGAGATTTCAGGAGACTCTAGTGTGTTGGAAGTTTGGCAACCCCTTTCAGAATAAGTGTTATTCGCCAGTCCCAGCTTTAGGATACAAGAGGAAACAAACCTTAGAGATAGAACGTAGAATTACTTTATTGTGTCAAGATTCAAGAAGGTAGCACAAACCGTGTTTCATTTAGAGTTCTAACTGCATCTGTCAATATAGGAGAAAACAGAGTGAAACCTATAATTTCTAACTGTTCCTGCAAACGAATGCTACAACCTAGAAGAACAAAACTTGGGCATCCACGTTTGATTGGTGTACTGATCAATACTTGAAAGAATCATGAAGATTGGATGAAAAAATATATGTTGAGATTTCAGGAGATGGTAGTTTTTTGGAAGCTTAACAACGCCCTTCATTGAAAGTGTTATTCGCCAGTCTCTGCTTAAGGCTACATCAAGAGTAAACAAACCTTAGTGATAGAACGTAGAACTACTTTATTGTGTCAAGTTTCAAGAAGCTAGCACAAACCATGTTTGATTTAGAGTTCGAACTGCATCTGTCAATATAGGAGAAAACAGAGTGAAAACTAAAAATTCAAACTGTTACTGCAAACGAATGCTTCAACCTAGGAGAACGAAACTTGAACATCCACGTTTTATTGGTGTACTGCTCATTACTTGAATGATCATGAAGGTCGGAAAAAAAAATATGTTGAGATTTCAGGAGACTGTAGTATTTTGGCAGCCTAACAACGCCTTTCATTGAATGTGTCTTTCGTCAGTCTCTGCTTAGGTCTACATCCAGAGGAAACAAAAAATAAAAATAGAATGTAGAACTACTTTACTGTTTCAAGTTTCAAGAAGCTAGCACAAACCGTGTTTGATTTAGAGTTCGAACTACATTTGTCAATATAGGAGAAAACAGAGTGAAACCTAAAAATTCAAACTGTTACTAGAAAAGAATGCTTCAATCTAGGAGAACTAAACTTTGGCATCCAAGTGGGATTGGTGTACTGATCATTACTTGAAAGTATCATGAAGATTGGATGAAAAAATATATGTTGAGATTTCAGGAGACTCTAGTGTGTTGGAAGTTTGGCAACCCCTTTCAGTATAAGTGTTATTCGCCAGTCCCAGCTTTAGGATACAAGAGGAAACAAACCTTAGAGATAGAACGTAGAACTACTTTATTGTGTCAAGTTTCAAGAAGCTAGCACAAACCGTGTTTGATTTAGAGTTCTAACTGCATCTGTCAATATAGGAGAAAACAGAGTGAAACCTATAATTTCTAACTGTTCCTGCAAAAGAATGCTACACCTAGAAGAACAAAACTTGGGCATCCACGTTTGATTGGTGTACTGATCAATACTTGAAAGAATCATGAAGATTGGATGAAAAAATATATGTTTAGATTTCAGGAGACGGTAGTTTTTTGGAAGCTTAACAACGCCCTTCATTGAAAGAGTTTTTCGCCAGTCTCTGCTTAAGGCTACATCAAGAGGAAACAAACCTTAAAGATAGAACGTAGAACTACTTTATTGTGTCAAGTTTCAAGAAGCTAGCACAAACCATGTTTGATTTAGAGTTCCAACTCCATCTGTCAATATAGGAGAAAACAGAGTGAAAACTAAAAATTCAAACTGTTACTGCAAACGAATGCTTCAAGCTAGGAGAACGAAACTTGAACATCCACTTTTTATTGGTGTACTGCTGATTACTTGAAATCATTATGAAGGACGGAAAAAAAAATATGTTGAGATTTCAGGAGACTGTAGTATTTTGGCAGCCTAACAACGCCTTTCATTGAATGTGTCTTTCGTCAGTCTCTGCTTAGGTCTACATCCAGAGGAAACAAAAAATAAAAATAGAACGTAGAACTAATTTACTGTTTCAAGTTTCAAGAAGCTAGCACAAACCGTGTTTGATTTAGAGTTCGAACTACATTTGTCAATATAGGAGAAAACAGAGTGAAACCTAAAAATTCAAACTGTTACTCCAAAAGAATGCTTCAATCTAGGAGAACTAAACTTTGGCATCCAAGTGGGATTGGTGTACTGATCATTACTTGAAAGTATCATGAAGATTGAATGAAAAAATATATGTTGAGATTTCAGGAGACTCAAGTGTTTTGGAAGTTTGGCAACCCCTTTCAGTATAAGTGTTATTCGAAGATCCCAGCTTTAGGATACAAGGGGAAACAAACCTTAGAGATAGAACGTAGAACTACTTTATTGTGTCAAGTTTCAAGAATCTAGCACAAACCGTGTTTGATTTAGAGTTCTAACTGCATCTGTCAATATAGGAGAAAACAGAGTGAAACCTATAATTTCTAACTGTTCCTGCAAACAAATGCTAAAACCTAGAAGAACAAAACTTGGGCATCCACGTTTGATTGGTGTACTGATCAATACTTGAAAGAATCATGAAGATTGGATGAAAAGATATATGTTGAGATTTCAGGAGACGGTAGTTTTTTGGAAGCTTAACAACGCCTTTGATTGAAAGTGTTATTCGCCAGTCTCTGCTTAAGGCTACATCAAGAGGAAACAAACCTTAGAGATAGAACGTAAAACTACTTTATTGTGTCAAGTTTCAAGAAGCTAGCACAAACCATCTTTGATTTAGAGTTCGAACTGCATCTGTCAATATAGGAGAAAAGAGAGTGAAAACTAAAAATTCAAACTGTTACTGCAAACGAATGCTTCAAGTTAGGAGAACGAAACTTGAACATCCACGTTTTATTGGTGTACTGCTCATTACTTGAAATGATCATGAAGGTCGGAAAAAAAAATATGTTGAGATTTCAGGAGACTGTAGTATTTTGGCAGCCTAACAACGCCTTTCATTGAATGTGTCTTTCGTCAGTCTCTGCTTAGGTCTACATCCAGAGGAAACAAAAAATAAAAATAGAATGTAAAACTACTTTACTGTTTCAAGTTTCAAGAAGCTAGCACAAACCGTGTTTGATTTAGAGTTCGAACTACATTTGTCAATATAGGAGAAAACAGAGTGAAACTTAAAATTCAAACTGTTACTCCAAAAGAATACTTCAATCTAGGAGAACTAAAATTTGGCATCCAAGTGGGATTGGTGTACTGATCATTACTTGAAAGTATCATGAAGATTGGATGAAAAAATATATGTTGAGATTTCAGAAGACTCTAGTGTGTTGGAAGTTTGGCAACCCCTTTCAGTATAAGTGTTATTCGCCAGTCCCAGCTTTAGGATACAAGAGGAAACAAACCTAGAGATAGAACGTAGAACTACTTTATAGTGTCAAGTTTCAAGAAGTTAGCACAAACCGTGTTTCATTTAGAGTTCTAACTGCATCTGTCAATATAGGAGAAAACAGAGTGAAACCTATAATTTCTAACTGTTCCTGCAAACGAATGCTACATCCTAGAAGAACAAAACTTGGGCATCCACGTTTGATTGGTGTACTGATCAATACTTGAAAGAATCATGAAGATTGGATGAAAAAATATATGTTGAGATTTCAGGAGACGGTAGTTTTTTGTAAGCTTAACAACGCCTTTCATTGAAAATGTTATTCGCCAGTCTCTGCTTAAGGCTACATCAAGAGGAAACAAACCTTGAGATAGAACGTAGAACTACTTTATTGGGTCAAGTTTCAAGAAGCTAGCACAAACCATGTTTGATTTAGAGTTCGAACTGCATCTGTCAATATAGGAGAAAACAGAGTGAAAACTATAAATTCAAACTGTTGCTGCAAACGAATGCTTCAAGCTAGAAGAACGAAACTTGAACATCCACGTTTTATTGGTGTACTGCTCATTACTTGAAATTATCATGAAGGTCGGAAAAAAAAATATGTTGAGATTTCAGGAGACTGTAGTATTTTGGCAGCCTAACAACGCCTTTCATTGAATGTGTCTTTCGTCAGTCTCTGCTTAGGTCTACATCCAGAGGAAACAAAAAATAAAAATAGAATGTAGAACTACTTTACTGTTTCAAGTTTGAAGAAGCTAGCACAAACCGTGTTTGATTTAGAGTTCGAACTACATTTGTCAATATATGAGAAAACAGAGTGAAACCTAAAAATTCAAACTGTTACTCCAAAACAATGCTTCAATCTAGGAGAACTAAACTTTGGCATCCAAGTGGGATTGGTGTACTGATCATTACTTGAAAGTATCATGAAGATTGGATGAAAAAATATATGTTGAGATTTCAGGAGACTCTAGTGTGTTGGAAGTTTGGCAACCCCTTTCAGAATAAGTGTTATTCGCCAGTCCCAGCTTTAGGATACAAGAGGAAACAAACCTTAGAGATAGAACGTAGAACTACTTTATTGTGTCAAGATTCAAGAAGCTAGCACAAACCTTGTTTGATTTAGAGTTCTAACTGCATCTGTCAATATAGGAGAAAACAGAGTGAAACCTATAATTTCTAACTGTTCCTGCAAACGAATGCTACAACCTAGAAGAACAAAACTTGGGCATCCACGTTTGATTGGTGTACTGATCAATACTTCAAAGAATCATGAAGATTGGATGAAAAAATATATGTTGAGATTTCAGGAGATAGTAGTTCTTTGGAAGCTTAACAACGCCTTTCATTGAAAGTGTTATTCGCCAGTCTCTGCTTAAGGCTACATCAAGAGGAAACAAACCTTAGTGATAGAACGTAGAACTACTTTATTGGGTCATGTTTCAAGAAGCTAGCACAAACCATGTTTGATTTAGAGTTCGAACTGCATCTGTCAATATAGGAGAAAAGAGAGTGAAAACTAAAAATTCAAACTGTTACTGCAAACGAATGCTTCAAGTTAGGAGAACGAAACTTGAACATCCACGTTTTATTGGTGTACTGCTCATTACTTGAAATGATCATGAAGGTCGGAAAAAAAAATATGTTGAGATTTCAGGAGACTGTATTATTTTGGCAGCCTAACAACGCCTTTCATTGAATGTGTCTTTCGTCAGTCTCTGCTTAGGTCTACATCCAGAGGAAACAAAAAATACAAATAGAATGTAGAACTACTTTACTGTTTCAAGTTTCAAGAAGCTAGCACAAACCGTGTTTGATTTAGAGTTCGAACTACATTTGTCAATATAGGAGAAAACAGAGTGAAACCTAAAAATTCAAACTGTTACTCCAAAAGAATGCTTCAATCTAGGAGAACTAAACTTTGGCATCCAAGTGGGATTGGTGTACTGATCATTACTGAAATTATCATGAAGATTGGATGAAAAAATATATGTTGAGATTTCAGGAGACTCTAGTGTGTTGGAAGTTTGGCAACCCCTTTCAGTATAAGTGTTATTCGACAGTCCCAGCTTTAGGATACAAGAGGAAACAAACCTTATAGATAGAACGTAGAACTACTTTATTGTGTCAAGTTTCAAGAAGCTAGCACAAACCGTGTTTGATTTAGAGTTCGAACTGCATCTGTCAATATAGGAGAAAACAGAGTGAAAACTAAAAATTCAAACTGTTACTACAAACGAATGCTTCAACCTAGGAGAACGAAACTTGAACATCCACGTTTTATTGGTGTACTGCTGATTACATGAAATTATCATGAAGGTCGGAAAAAAAAATATGTTGAGATTTCAGGAGACTGTAGTATTTTGGCAGATTAACAACGCCTTTCATTGAATGTGTCTTTCGTCAGTCTCTGCTTAGGTCTACATCCAGAGGAAACAAAAAATAAAACTAGAATGTAGAACTACTTAACTGTTTCATGTTTCAAGAAGCTAGCACAAACCCTGTTTGATTTAGAGTTCAAAATACATTTGTCAATATAGGAGAAAACAGAGTGAAACCTAAAAATTCAAACTGTTACTCCAAAAGAATGCTTCAATCTAGGAGAACTAAACTTTGGCATCCAAGTGGGATTGGTGTACTGATCATTACTTGAAAGTATCATGAAGATTGGATGAAAAAATATATGTTGAGATTTCACGAGACTCTAGTGTGTTGGAATTTTATCAACCCCGTTCAGTATAAGTGTTATTCGCCAGTCCAAGCTTTAGGATACAAGAGGAAACAAACCTTAGAGATAGAACGTAGAACTACTTTATTGTGTCAAGTTTCAGGAAGCTAGCACAAACCATGTTTGATTTAGAGTTCGAACTGCATCTGTCAATATAGGAAAAAAGAGAGTGAAAACTAAAAATTGAAACTGTTACTGCAAACGAATGCTTCAACCTAGGAGAACGAAACTTGAACATCCACGTTTTATTGGTGTACTGCTCATTACTTGAAATTATCATGAAGGTCGGAAAAAAAATATGTTGAGATTTCAGGAGACTGTAGTATTTTGGCAGCCTAACAACGCCTTTCATTGAATGTGTCTTTCGTCAGTCTCTGCTTAGGTCTACATCCAGAGGAAACAAAAAATAAAAATAGAATGTAGAACTACTTAACTGTTTCAAGTTTCAAGAAGCTAGCACAAACCGTGTTTGATTTAGAGTTCGAAATACATTTGTCAATATAGGAGAAAACAGAGTGAAACCTAAAAATTCAAACTGTTATGCCAAAAGAATGCTTCAATCTAGGAGAACTAAACTTTGGCATCCAAGTGGGATTGGTGTACTGATCATTACTTGAATGTATCATGAAGATTGGATGAAAAATATATGTTGAGATTTCAGGAGACTCTAGTGTGTTGGAAGTTTGGCAACCCCTTTCAGTATAAGTGTTATTCGCCAGTCCCAGCTTTAGGATACAAGAGGAAACAAACCTTAGAGATAGAACGTAGAACTACTTTATAGTGTCAAGTTTCAAGAAGCTAGTACAAACCGTGTTTCATTTAGAGTTCTAACTGCATCTGTCAATATAGGAGAAAACAGAGTGAAACCTATAATTTCTAACTGTTCCTGCAAACGAATGCTACAACCTAGAAGAACGAAACTTGGGCATCCACGTTTGATTGGTGTACTGATCAATACTTGAAAGAATCATGAAGATTGGATGAAAAAATATATGTTGAGATTTCAGGAGACGGTAGTTTTTTGGAAGCTTAACAACGCCTTTCATTGAAAGTGTTATTCGCCAGTCTCTGCTTAAGGCTACATCAAGAGGAAACAAACCTTGAGATAGAACGTAGAACTACTTTATTGGGTCAAGTTTCAAGAAGCTAGCACAAACCATGTTTGATTTAGAGTTCGAACTGCATCTGTCAATATAGGAGAAAACAGAGTGAAAACTATAAATTCAAACTGTTGCTGCAAACGAATGCTTCAAGCTTGAAGAACGAAACTTGAACATCCACGTTTTATTGGTGTACTGCTCATTACTTGAAATGATCATGAAGGTCGGAAAAAAAAATGTGTTGAGATTTCAGGAGACTGTAGTATTTTGGCAGCCTAACAACGCCTTTCATTGAATGTGTCTTTCGTCAGTCTCTGCTTAGGTCTACATCCAGAGGAAACAAAAAATAAAAATAGAATGTAGAACTACTTTACTGTTTCAAGTTTCAAGAAGCTAGCACAAACCCTGTTTGATTTAGAGTTCGAACTACATTTGTCAATATAGGAGAAAACAGAGTGAAACCTAAAAATTCAAACTGTTACTCCAAAACAATGCTTCAATCTAGGAGAACTAAACTTTGGCATCCAAGTGGGATTGGTGTACTGATCATTACTGAAAGTATCATGAAGATTGGATGAAAAAATATATGTTGAGATTTCAGGAGACTCTAGTGTGTTGGAAGTTTGGCAACCCCTTTCAGAATAAGTGTTATTCGCCAGTCCCAGCTTTAGGATACAAGAGGAAACAAACCTTAGAGATATAACGTAGAATTACTTTATTGTGTCAAGATTCAAGAAGGTAGCACAAACCGTGTTTCATTTAGAGTTCTAACTGCATCTGTCAATATAGGAGAAAACAGAGTGAAACCTATAATTTCTAACTGTTCCTGCAAAAGAATGCTACACCTAGAAGAACAAAACTTGGGCATCCACGTTTGATTGGTGTACTGATCAATACTTGAAAGAATCATGAAGATTGGATGAAAAAATATATGTTTAGATTTCAGGAGACGGTAGTTTTTTGGAAGCTTAACAACGCCCTTCATTGAAACAGTTTTTCGCCAGTCTCTGCTTAAGGCTACATCAAGAGGAAACAAACCTTAAAGATAGAACGTAGAACTACTTTATTGTGTCAAGTTTCAAGAAGCTAGCACAAACCATGTTTGATTTAGAGTTCCAACTCCATCTGTCAATATAGGAGAAAACAGAGTGAAAACTAAAAATTCAAACTGTTACTGCAAACGAATGCTTCAAGCTAGGAGAACGAAACTTGAACATCCACTTTTTATTGGTGTACTGCTGATTACTTGAAATCATTATGAAGGACGGAAAAAAAAATATGTTGAGATTTCAGGAGACTGTAGTATTTTGGCAGCCTAACAACGCCTTTCATTGAATGTGTCTTTCGTCAGTCTCTGCTTAGGTCTACATCCAGAGGAAACAAAAAATAAAAATAGAACGTAGAACTAATTTACTGTTTCAAGTTTCAAGAAGCTAGCACAAACCGTGTTTGATTTAGAGTTCGAACTACATTTGTCAATATAGGAGAAAACAGAGTGAAACCTAAAAATTCAAACTGTTACTCCAAAAGAATGCTTCAATCTAGGAGAACTAAACTTTGGCATCCAAGTGGGATTGGTGTACTGATCATTACTTGAAAGTATCATGAAGATTGAATGAAAAAATATATGTTGAGATTTCAGGAGACTCAAGTGTTTTGGAAGTTTGGCAACCCCTTTCAGTATAAGTGTTATTCGAAGATCCCAGCTTTAGGATACAAGGGGAAACAAACCTTAGAGATAGAACGTAGAACTACTTTATTGTGTCAAGTTTCAAGAATCTAGCACAAACCGTGTTTGATTTAGAGTTCTAACTGCATCTGTCAATATAGGAGAAAACAGAGTGAAACCTATAATTTCTAACTGTTCCTGCAAACAAATGCTAAAACCTAGAAGAACAAAACTTGGGCATCCACGTTTGATTGGTGTACTGATCAATACTTGAAAGAATCATGAAGATTGGATGAAAAGATATATCTTGAGATTTCAGGAGACGGTAGTTTTTTGGAAGCTTAACAACGCCTTTGATTGAAAGTGTTATTCGCCTGTCTCTGCTTAAGGCTACATCAAGAGGAAACAAACCTTAGAGATAGAACGTAAAACTACTTTATTGTGTCAAGTTTCAAGAAGCTAGCACAAACCATCTTTGATTTAGAGTTCGAACTGCATCTGTCAATATAGGAGAAAAGAGAGTGAAAACTAAAAATTCAAACTGTTACTGCAAACGAATGCTTCAAGTTAGGAGAACGAAACTTGAACATCCACGTTTTATTGGTGTACTGCTCATTACTTGAAATGATCATGAAGGTCGGAAAAAAAAAATATGTTGAGATTTCAGGAGACTGTAGTATTTTGGCAGCCTAACAACGCCTTTCATTGAATGTGTCTTTCGTCAGTCTCTGCTTAGGTCTACATCCAGAGGAAACAAAAAATAAAAATAGAATGTAAAACTACTTTACTGTTTCAAGTTTCAAGAAGCTAGCACAAACCGTGTTTGATTTAGAGTTCGAACTACATTTGTCAATATAGGAGAAAACAGAGTGAAACTTAAAATTCAAACTGTTACTCCAAAAGAATACTTCAATCTAGGAGAACTAAACTTTGGCATCCAAGTGGGATTGGTGTACTGATCATTACTTGAAAGTATCATGAAGATTGGATGAAAAAATATATGTTGAGATTTCAGAAGACTCTAGTGTGTTGGAAGTTTGGCAACCCCTTTCAGTATAAGTGTTATTCGCCAGTCCCAGCTTTAGGATACAAGAGGAAACAAACCTAGAGATAGAACGTAGAACTACTTTATAGTGTCAAGTTTCAAGAAGTTAGCACAAACCGTGTTTCATTTAGAGTTCTAACTGCATCTGTCAATATAGGAGAAAACAGAGTGAAACCTATAATTTCTAACTGTTCCTGCAAACGAATGCTACATCCTAGAAGAACAAAACTTGGGCATCCACGTTTGATTGGTGTACTGATCAATACTTGAAAGAATCATGAAGATTGGATGAAAAAATATATGTTGAGATTTCAGGAGACGGTAGTTTTTTGTAAGCTTAACAACGCCTTTCATTGAAAATGTTATTCGCCAGTCTCTGCTTAAGGCTACATCAAGAGGAAACAAACCTTGAGATAGAACGTAGAACTACTTTATTGGGTCAAGTTTCAAGAAGCTAGCACAAACCATGTTTGATTTAGAGTTCGAACTGCATCTGTCAATATAGGAGAAAACAGAGTGAAAACTATAAATTCAAACTGTTGCTGCAAACGAATGCTTCAAGCTAGAAGAACGAAACTTGAACATCCACGTTTTATTGGTGTACTGCTCATTACTTGAAATTATCATGAAGGTCGGAAAAAAAAATATGTTGAGATTTCAGGAGACTGTAGTATTTTGGCAGCCTAACAACGCCTTTCATTGAATGTGTCTTTCGTCAGTCTCTGCTTAGGTCTACATCCAGAGGAAACAAAAAATAAAAATAGAATGTAGAACTACTTTACTGTTTCAAGTTTGAAGAAGCTAGCACAAACCGTGTTTGATTTAGAGTTCGAACTACATTTGTCAATATATGAGAAAACAGAGTGAAACCTAAAAATTCAAACTGTTACTCCAAAACAATGCTTCAATCTAGGAGAACTAAACTTTGGCATCCAAGTGGGATTGGTGTACTGATCATTACTTGAAAGTATCATGAAGATTGGATGAAA
Source organism: Callospermophilus lateralis (assembly GCF_048772815.1). Lineage (NCBI taxonomy): Eukaryota > Metazoa > Chordata > Mammalia > Rodentia > Sciuridae > Callospermophilus > Callospermophilus lateralis. The sequence continues at coordinate 19,034 of NW_027515238.1, read as the reverse complement.
AAATATATGTTGAGATTTCAGGAGACTCTAGTGTGTTGGAAGTTTGGCAACCCCTTTCAGAATAAGTGTTATTCGCCAGTCCCAGCTTTAGGATACAAGAGGAAACAAACCTTAGAGATAGAACGTAGAACTACTTTATTGTGTCAAGATTCAAGAAGCTAGCACAAACCTTGTTTGATTTAGAGTTCTAACTGCATCTGTCAATATAGGAGAAAACAGAGTGAAACCTATAATTTCTAACTGTTCCTGCAAACGAATGCTACAACCTAGAAGAACAAAACTTGGGCATCCACGTTTGATTGGTGTACTGATCAATACTTCAAAGAATCATGAAGATTGGATGAAAAAATATATGTTGAGATTTCAGGAGATAGTAGTTCTTTGGAAGCTTAACAACGCCTTTCATTGAAAGTGTTATTCGCCAGTCTCTGCTTAAGGCTACATCAAGAGGAAACAAACCTTAGTGATAGAACGTAGAACTACTTTATTGGGTCATGTTTCAAGAAGCTAGCACAAACCATGTTTGATTTAGAGTTCGAACTGCATCTGTCAATATAGGAGAAAAGAGAGTGAAAACTAAAAATTCAAACTGTTACTGCAAACGAATGCTTCAAGTTAGGAGAACGAAACTTGAACATCCACGTTTTATTGGTGTACTGCTCATTACTTGAAATGATCATGAAGGTCGGAAAAAAAAATATGTTGAGATTTCAGGAGACTGTATTATTTTGGCAGCCTAACAACGCCTTTCATTGAATGTGTCTTTCGTCAGTCTCTGCTTAGGTCTACATCCAGAGGAAACAAAAAATACAAATAGAATGTAGAACTACTTTACTGTTTCAAGTTTCAAGAAGCTAGCACAAACCGTGTTTGATTTAGAGTTCGAACTACATTTGTCAATATAGGAGAAAACAGAGTGAAACCTAAAAATTCAAACTGTTACTCCAAAAGAATGCTTCAATCTAGGAGAACTAAACTTTGGCATCCAAGTGGGATTGGTGTACTGATCATTACTGAAATTATCATGAAGATTGGATGAAAAAATATATGTTGAGATTTCAGGAGACTCTAGTGTGTTGGAAGTTTGGCAACCCCTTTCAGTATAAGTGTTATTCGACAGTCCCAGCTTTAGGATACAAGAGGAAACAAACCTTATAGATAGAACGTAGAACTACTTTATTGTGTCAAGTTTCAAGAAGCTAGCACAAACCGTGTTTGATTTAGAGTTCGAACTGCATCTGTCAATATAGGAGAAAACAGAGTGAAAACTAAAAATTCAAACTGTTACTACAAACGAATGCTTCAAGCTAGGAGAACGAAACTTGAACATCCACGTTTTATTGGTGTACTGCTGATTACATGAAATTATCATGAAGGTCGGAAAAAAAAATATGTTGAGATTTCAGGAGACTGTAGTATTTTGGCAGATTAACAACGCCTTTCATTGAATGTGTCTTTCGTCAGTCTCTGCTTAGGTCTACATCCAGAGGAAACAAAAAATAAAACTAGAATGTAGAACTACTTAACTGTTTCATGTTTCAAGAAGCTAGCACAAACCCTGTTTGATTTAGAGTTCAAAATACATTTGTCAATATAGGAGAAAACAGAGTGAAACCTAAAAATTCAAACTGTTACTCCAAAAGAATGCTTCAATCTAGGAGAACTAAACTTTGGCATCCAAGTGGGATTGGTGTACTGATCATTACTTGAAAGTATCATGAAGATTGGATGAAAAAATATATGTTGAGATTTCACGAGACTCTAGTGTGTTGGAATTTTATCAACCCCGTTCAGTATAAGTGTTATTCGCCAGTCCAAGCTTTAGGATACAAGAGGAAACAAACCTTAGAGATAGAACGTAGAACTACTTTATTGTGTCAAGTTTCAGGAAGCTAGCACAAACCATGTTTGATTTAGAGTTCGAACTGCATCTGTCAATATAGGAAAAAAGAGAGTGAAAACTAAAAATTCAAACTGTTACTGCAAACGAATGCTTCAACCTAGGAGAACGAAACTTGAACATCCACGTTTTATTGGTGTACTGCTCATTACTTGAAATTATCATGAAGGTCGGAAAAAAAATATGTTGAGTTTTCAGGAGACTGTAGTATTTTGGCAGCCTAACAACGCCTTTCATTGAATGTGTCTTTCGTCAGTCTCTGCTTAGGTCTACATCCAGAGGAAACAAAAAATAAAAATAGAATGTAGAACTACTTAACTGTTTCAAGTTTCAAGAAGCTAGCACAAACCGTGTTTGATTTAGAGTTCGAAATACATTTGTCAATATAGGAGAAAACAGAGTGAAACCTAAAAATTCAAACTGTTATGCCAAAAGAATGCTTCAATCTAGGAGAACTAAACTTTGGCATCCAAGTGGGATTGGTGTACTGATCATTACTTGAAAGTATCATGAAGATTGGATGAAAAAATATATGTTGAGATTTCAGGAGACTCTAGTGTATTGGAAGTTTGGCAACCCCTTTCAGTATAAGTGTTATTCGCCAGTCCCAGCTTTAGGATACAAGAGGAAACAAACCTTAGAGATAGAACGTAGAACTACTTTATTGTGTCAAGTTTCAAGAAGCTAGCACAAACCGTGTTTGATTTAGAGTTCTAACTGCATCTGTCAATATAGGAGAAAACAGAGTGAAACCTATAATTTCTAACTGTTCCTGCAAACGAATGCTACAACCTAGAAGAACAAAACTTGGGCATCCACGTTTGATTGGTGTACTGATCAATACTTGAAAGAATCATGAAGATTGGATGAAAAAATATATGTTGAGATTTCAGGAGACGGTAGTTTTTTGGAAGCTTAACAACGCCTTTCATTGAAAGTGTTATTCGCCAGTCTCTGCTTAAGGCTACATCAAGAGGAAACAAACCTTAGAGATAGAACTTAGAACTACTTTATTGTGTCAAGTTTCAAAAAGCTAGCACAAACCATGTTTGATTTAGAGTTCGAACTGCATCTGTCAATATAGGAGAAAAGAGAGTGAAAACTAAAAATTCAAACTGTTACTGCAAACGAATGCTTCAAGTTAGGAGAACGAAACTTGAACATCCACGTTTTATTGGTGTACTGCTCATTACTTGAAATGATCATAAAGGTCGGAAAAAAAAATATGTTGAGATTTCAGGAGACTGTAGTATTTTGGCAGCCTAACAACGCCTTTCATTGAATGTGTCTTTCGTCAGTCTCTGCTTAGGTCTACATCCAGATTAAACAAAAAATAAAAATAGAATGTAGAACTACTTTACTGTTTCAAGTTTCAAGAAGCTAGCACAAACCGTGTTTGATTTAGAGTTCGAACTACATTTGTCAATATAGGAGAAAACAGAGTGAAACCTAAAAATTCAAACTGTTACTAGAAAAGAATGCTTCAATCTAGGAGAACTAAACTTTGGCATCCAAGTGGGATTGGTGTACTGATCATTACTTGAAAGTATCATGAAGATTGGATGAAAAAATATATGTTGAGATTTCAGGAGACTCTAGTGTGTTGGAAGTTTGGCACCCTTTCAGTATAAGTGTTATTCGCCAGTCCCAGCTTTAGGATACAAGAGGAAAAAACCTTAGAGATAGAACGTAGAACTACTTTATTGTGTCAAGTTTCAAGAAGCTAGCAAAAACCGTGTTTCATTTAGAGTTCTAACTGCATCTGTCAATATAGGAGAAAATAGAGTGAAACCTATAATTTCTAACTGTTCCTGCAAACGAATGCTACAACCTAGAAGAACAAAACTTGGGCATCCACGTTTGATTGGTGTACTGATCAATACTTGAAAAAATCATGAAGATTGGATGAAAAAATATATGTTGAGATTTCAGGAGACGGTAGTTTTATGGAAGCTTAACAACGCCTTTCATTGAAAGTGTTATTCGCCAGTCTCTGCTTAAGGCTACATCAAGAGGAAACAAACCTTAGAGATATAACGTAGAACTACTTTATTGTGTCAAGTTTCAAGAAGCTAGCACAAACCATGTTTGATTTAGAGTTCGAACTGCATCTGTCAATATAGGAGAAAACGGAGTGAAAACTAAAAATTCAAACTGTTACTGCAAACGAATGCTTCAACCTTGGAGAACGAAACTTGAACATCCACGTTTTATTGATGTACTGCTCATTACTTGAAATGATCATGAAGGTCGGAAAAAAAATATGTTGAGATTTCAGGAGACTGTAGTATTTTGGCAGCCTAACAACGCCTTTCATTGAATGTGTCTTTCGTCAGTCTCTGCTTAGGTCTACATCGAGAGGAAACAAAAAATATAAATAGAATGTAGAACTACTTTACTGTTTCAAGTTTCAAGAAGCTAGCACAAACCGTGTTTGATATAGAGTTCGAACTACATTTGTCAATATAGGAGAAAACAGAGTGAAACCTAAAAATTCAAACTGTTACTCCAAAAGAATGCTTCAATCTAGGAGAACTAAACTTTGGCATCCAAGTGAGATTGGTGTACTGATCATTACTTGAAAGTATCATGAAGATTGGATGAAAAAATATATGTTGAGATTTCAGGAGACTCTAGTGTGTTGGAAGTTTGGCAACCCCTTTCAGTATAATGTTATTCGCCAGTCCCAGCTTTAGGATACAAGAGGAAACAAACCTTAGAGATAGAACGTAGTACTACTTTATTGTGTCAAGTTTCAAGAAGCTAGCACAAACCGTGTTTGATTTAGAGTTCTAACTGCATCTGTCAATATAGGAGAAAACAGAGTGAAACCTATAATTTCTAACTGTTCCTGCAAAAGAATGCTACACCTAGAAGAACAAAACTTGGGCATCCACGTTTGATTGGTGTACTGATCAATACTTGAAAGAATCATGAAGATTGGATGAAAAAATATATGTTTAGATTTCAGGAGACGGTAGTTTTTTGGAAGCTTAACAACGCCTTTCAATGAAAGAGTTTTTCGCCAGTCTCTGCTTAAGGCTACATCAAGAGGAAACAAACCTTAGAGATAGAACGTAGAACTACTTTATTGTGTCAAGTTTCAAGAAGCTAGCACAAACCATGTTTGATTTAGCGTTCCAACTCCATCTGTCAATATAGGAGAAAACAGAGTGAAAACTAAAAATTCAAACTGTTACTGCAAACGAATGCTTCAAGCTAGGAGAACGAAACTTGAACATCCACTTTTTATTGGTGTACTGCTGATTACTTGAAATCATTATGAAGGACGGAAAAAAAAATATGTTGAGATTTCAGGAGACTGTAGTATTTTGGCAGCCTAACAACGCCTTTCATTGAATGTGTCTTTCGTCAGTCTCTGCTTAGGTCTACATCCAGAGGAAACAAAAAATAAAAATAGAACGTAGAACTAATTTACTGTTTCAAGTTTCAAGAAGCTAGCACAAACCGTGTTTGATTTAGAGTTCGAACTACATTTGTCAATATAGGAGAAAACAGAGTGAAACCTAAAAATTCAAACTGTTACTCCAAAAGAATGCTTCAATCTAGGAGAACTAAACTTTGGCATCCAAGTGGGATTGGTGTACTGATCATTACTTGAAAGTATCATGAAGATTGGATGAAAAAATATATGTTGAGATTTCAGGAGACTCTAGTGTGTTGGAAGTTTGGCAACCCCTTTCAGTATAAGTGTTATTCAAAAGTCCCAGCTTTAGGATACAAGAGGAAACAAACCTTAGAGATAGAACGTAGAACTACTTTATTGTGTCAAGTTTCAAGATGCTAGAACAAACCGTGTTTGATTTAGAGTTCTAACTGCATCTGTCAATATAGGAGAAAACAGAGTGAAACCTATAATTTCTAACTGTTCCTGCAAACAAATGCTACAACCTAGAAGAACAAAACTTGGGCATCCACGTTTGATTGGTGTACTGATCAATACTTGAAGGAATCATGAAGATTGGATGAAAAGATATATGTTGAGATTTCAGGAGACGGTAGTTTTTTGGAAGCTTAACAACGCCTTTCATTGAAAGTGTTATTCGCCAGTCTCTGCTTAAGGCTACATCAAGAGGAAACAAACCTTGAGATAGAACGTAGAACTACTTTATTGTGTCAAGTTTCAAGAAGCTAGCACAAACCATGTTTGATTTAGAGTTCGAACTGCATCTGTCAATATAGGAGAAAACAGAGTGAAAACTAAAAATTCAAACTGTTACTGCAAACGAATGCATCAACCTAGGAGAACGAAACTTGAACATCCACGTTTTATTGGTGTACTGCTCATTACTTGAAATGATCATGAAGGTCGGAAAAAAAAATATGTTGAGATTTCAGGAGACTGTAGTATTTTGGCAGCCTAACAACGCCTCTCATTGAATGTGTCTTTCGTCAGTCTCTGCTTAGGTCTACATCCAGAAGAAACAAAAAATAAAAATAGAATGTAGAACTACTTTTCTGTTTCAAGTTTCAGGAAGCTAGCACAAACCGTGTTTGATTTAGAGTTCGAACTACATTTGTCAATATAGGAGAAAACAGAGTGAAACCTAAAAATTCAAACTGTTACTCCAAAAGAATGCTTCAATCTAGGAGAACTAAACTTTGGCATCCAAGTGAGATTGGTGTACTGATCACTACTTGAAAGTATCATGAAGATTGGATGAAAAAATATATGTTGAGATTTCAGGAGACTCTAGTGTGTTGGAAGTTTGGCAATCCCTTTCAGTATAAGTGTTATTCGCCAGTCCCAGCTTTAGGATACAAGAGAAAACAAACCTTAGAGATAGAACGTAGAACTACTTTATTGTGTCAAGTTTCAAAAGCTAGCACAAACCGTGTTTGATTTAGAGTTCTAACTGCATCTGTCAATATAGGAGAAAACAGAGTGAAACCTATAATTTCTAACTGTTCCTGCAAACGAATGCAACACCTAGAAGAACAAAACTTGGGCATCCACGTTTGATTGGTGTACTGATCAATACTTGAAAGAATCATGAAGATTGGATGAAAAAATATATGTTTAGATTTCAGGAGACGGTAGTTTTATGGAAGCTTAACAACGCCTTTCATTGAAAGTGTTATTCGCCAGTCTCTGCTTAAGGCTACATCAAGAGGAAACAAACCTTAGAGATATAACGTAGAACTACTTTATTGTGTCAAGTTTCAAGAAGCTAGCACAAACCATGTTTGATTTAGAGTTCGAACTGCATCTGTCAATATAGGAGAAAACGGAGTGAAAACTAAGAATTCAAACTGTTACTGCAAACGAATGCTTCAACCTAGGAGAACGAAACTTGAACATCCACGTTTTATTGATGTACTGCTCATTACTTGAAATGATCATGAAGGTCGGAAAAAAAAATATGTTGAGATTTCAGGAGACTGTAGTATTTTGGCAGCCTAACAACGCCTTTCATTGAATGTGTCTTTCGTCAGTCTCTGCTTAGGTCTACATCGAGAGGAAACAAAAAATATAAATAGAATGTAGAACTACTTTACTGTTTCAAGTTTCAAGAAGCTAGCACAAACCGTGTTTGATTTAGAGTTCGAACTACATTTGTCAATATAGGAGAAAACAGAGTGAAACCTAAAAATTCAAACTGTTACTCCAAAAGAATGCTTCAATCTAGGAGAACTAAACTTTGGCATCCAAGTGAGATTGGTGTACTGATCATTACTTGAAAGTATCATGAAGATTGGATGAAAAAATATATGTTGAGATTTCAGGAGACTCTAGTGTGTTGGAAGTTTGGCAACCCCTTTCAGTATAATGTTATTCGCCAGTCCCAGCTTTAGGATACAAGAGGAAACAAACCTTAGAGATAGAACGTAGTACTACTTTATTGTGTCAAGTTTCAAGAAGCTAGCACAAACCGTGTTTGATTTAGAGTTCTAACTGCATCTGTCAATATAGGAGAAAACAGAGTGAAACCTATAATTTCTAACTGTTCCTGCAAAAGAATGCTACACCTAGAAGAACAAAACTTGGGCATCCACGTTTGATTGGTGTACTGATCAATACTTGAAAGAATCATGAAGATTGGATGAAAAAATATATGTTTAGATTTCAGGAGACGGTAGTTTTTTGGAAGCTTAACAACGCCTTTCAATGAAAGAGTTTTTCGCCAGTCTCTGCTTAAGGCTACATCAAGAGGAAACAAACCTTAGAGATAGAACGTAGAACTACTTTATTGTGTCAAGTTTCAAGAAGCTAGCACAAACCATGTTTGATTTAGCGTTCCAACTCCATCTGTCAATATAGGAGAAAACAGAGTGAAAACTAAAAATTCAAACTGTTACTGCAAACGAATGCTTCAAGCTAGGAGAACGAAACTTGAACATCCACTTTTTATTGGTGTACTGCTGATTACTTGAAATCATTATGAAGGACGGAAAAAAAAATATGTTGAGATTTCAGGAGACTGTAGTATTTTGGCAGCCTAACAACGCCTTTCATTAAATGTGTCTTTCGTCAGTCTCTGCTTAGGTCTACATCCAGAGGAAACAAAAAATAAAAATAGAATGTAGAACTACTTTACTGTTTCAAGTTTCAAGAAGCTAGCACAAACCCTGTTTGATTTAGAGTTCGAACTACATTTGTCAATATAGGAGAAAACAGAGTGAAACCTAAAAATTCAAACTGTTACTCCAAAAGAATGCTTCAATCTAGGAGAACTAAACTTTGGCATCCAAGTGGGATTGGTGTACTGATCATTACTTGAAAGTATCATGAAGATTGGATGAAAAAATATATGTTGAGATTTCAGGAGACTCTAGTGTGTTGGAAGTTTGGCAACCCCTTTCAGTATAAGTGTTATTCAAAAGTCCCAGCTTTAGGATACAAGAGGAAACAAACCTTAGAGATAGAACGTAGAACTACTTTATTGTGTCAAGTTTCATGATGCTAGAACAAACCGTGTTTGATTTAGAGTTCTAACTGCATCTGTCAATATAGGAGAAAACAGAGTGAAACCTATAATTTCTAACTGTTCCTGCAAACAAATGCTACAACCTAGAAGAACAAAACTTGGGCATCCACGTTTGATTGGTGTACTGATCAATACTTGAAGGAATCATGAAGATTGGATGAAAAGATATATGTTGAGATTTCAGGAGACGGTAGTTTTTTGGAAGCTTAACAACGCCTTTCATTGAAAGTGTTATTCGCCAGTCTCTGCTTAAGGCTACATCAAGAGGAAACAAACCTTGAGATAGAACGTAGAACTACTTTATTGTGTCAAGTTTCAAGAAGCTAGCACAAACCATGTTTGATTTAGAGTTCGAACTGCATCTGTCAATATAGGAGAAAACAGAGTGAAAACTAAAAATTCAAACTGTTACTGCAAACGAATGCATCAACCTAGGAGAACGAAACTTGAACATCCACGTTTTATTGGTGTACTGCTCATTACTTGAAATGATCATGAAGGTCGGAAAAAAAAATATGTTGAGATTTCAGGAGACTGTAGTATTTTGGCAGCCTAACAACGCCTTTCATTGAATGTGTCTTTCGTCAGTCTCTGCTTAGGTCTACATCCAGAGGAAACAAAAAATAAAAATAGAATGTAGAACTACTTTACTGTTTCAAGTTTCAGGAAGCTAGCACAAACCGTGTTTGATTTAGAGTTCGAACTACATTTGTCAATATAGGAGAAAACAGAGTGAAACCTAAAAATTCAAACTGTTACTCCAAAAGAATGCTTCAATCTAGGAGAACTAAACTTTGGCATCCAAGTGAGATTGGTGTACTGATCACTACTTGAAAGTATCATGAAGATTGGATGAAAAAATATATGTTGAGATTTCAGGAGACTCTAGTGTGTTGGAAGTTTGGCAATCCCTTTCAGTATAAGTGTTATTCGCCAGTCCCAGCTTTAGGATACAAGAGAAAACAAACCTTAGAGATAGAAAGTAGAACTACTTTATTGTGTCAAGTTTCAAGAAGCTAGCACAAACCGTGTTTGATTTAGAGTTCTAACTGCATCTGTCAATATAGGAGAAACAGAGTGAAACCTATAATTTCTAACTGTTCCTGCAAACGAATGCAACACCTAGAAGAACAAAACTTGGGCATCCACGTTTGATTGGTGTACTGATCAATACTTGAAAGAATCATGAAGATTGGATGAAAAAATATATGTTTAGATTTCAGGAGACGGTAGTTTTTTGGAAGCTTAACAACGCCTTTCATTGAAAGTGTTTTTCGCCAGTCTCTGCTTAAGGCTACATCAAGAGAAAACAAACCTTAGAGATATAACGTAGAACTACTTTATTGTGTCAAGTTTCAAGAAGCTAGCACAAACCATGTTTGATTTAGCGTTCGAACTGCATCTGTCAATATAGGAGAAAACAGAGTGAAAACTAAAAATTCAAACTGTTACTGCAAACGAATGCTTCAAGCTAGGAGAACTAAACTTTGGCATCCAAGTGGGATTGGTGTACTGATCATTACTTGAAAGTATCATGAAGATTGGATGAAAAAATATATGTTGAGATTTCAGGAGACTCTAGTTTGTTGGAAGTTTGGCAACCCCTTTCAGTATAAGTGTTATTCGCCAGTCCCAGCTTTAGGATACAAGAGGAAACAAACCTTAGAGATAGAACGTAGAACTACTTTATTGTGTCAAGTTTCAAGAAGCTAGCACAAACCGTGTTTGATTTAGAGTTCGAACTGCATCTGTCAATATAGGAGAAAACAGAGTGAAAACTAAAAATTCAAACTATTACTGCAAACGAATGCTTCAACCTAGGAGAACGAAACATGAACATCCACATTTTATTGGTGTACTGCTGATTACATGAAATTATCATGAAGGTCGGAAAAAAAAAATATGTTGAGATTTCAGGAGACTCTAGTATTTTGGCAGCCTAACAACGCCTTTCATTGAATGTGTCTTTCGTCAGTCTCTGCTTAGGTCTACATCCAGAGAAAAAAATAAATAAAAATAAAATGTAGAGCTACTTTACTGTTTCAAGTTTCAAGAAGCTAGCACAAACCGTGTTTGATTTAGAGTTCGAACTACATTTGTCAATATAGGAGAAAACAGAGTGAAACCTAAAAATTCAAACTGTTACTCCAAAAGAATGCTTCAATCTAGGAGAACTAAACTTTGGCATCCAAGTGGGATTGGTGTACTGATCATTACTTGAAAGTATCATGAAGATTGGATGAAAAAATACATGTTGAGGTTTCAGGAGACTCTGGTGTGTTGGAAGTTTCGCAACCCCTTTCAGTATAAGTGTTATTCGCCAGTCCCAGCTTTAGGATACAAGAGGAAACAAACCTTAGAGATAGAACGTAGAACTACTTTATTGTGTCAAGTTTCAAGAAGCTAGCACAAACCGTGTTTGATTTAGAGTTCTAACTGCATCTGTCAATATAGGAGAAAACAGAGTGAAACCTATAATTTCTAACTGTTCCTGCAAACGAATGCTACAACCTAGAAGAACAAAACTTGGGCATCCACGTTTGATTGGTGTACTGATCAATACTTGAAAGAATCATGAAGATTGGATGAAAAAATATATGTTGAGATTTCAGGAGACGGTAGTTTTTCGGAAGCTTAACAACGCCTTTCATTGAAAGTGTTATTCGCCAGTCTCTGCTTAAGGCTACATCAAGAGGAAACAAAACTTAGAGATAGAACGTAGAACTACTTTATTGTGTCAAGTTTCAAGAAGCTAGCACAAACCATGTTTGATTTAGAGTTCGAACTGCATCTGTCAATATAGGAGAAAACAGAGTGAAAACTAAAAATTCAAACTGTTGCTGCAAAGGAATGCTTCAAGCTAGGAGAACGAAACTTGAACATCCACGTTTTATTGGTGTACTGCTCATTACATGAAATTATCATGAAGGTCGGAAAAAAAAATATGTTGATATTTCAGGAGACTGTAGTATTTGGGCAGCCTAACAACGCCTTTCATTGAATGTGTCTTTCGTCAGTCTCTGCTTAGGTCTACATCCAGAGGAAACAAAAAATAAAAATAGAATGTAGAACTACTTTACTGTTTCAAGTTTCAAGAAGCTAGCACAAACTGTGTTTGATTTAGAGTTCGAACTACATTTGTCAATATAGGAGAAAACAGAGTGAAACCTAAAAATTCAAACTCTTACTCCAAAAGAATGCTTCAATCTAGGAGAACAAAACTTTGGCATCCAAGTGGGATTGGTGTACTTATCATTACTGAAAGTATCATGAAGATTGGATGAAAAAATATATGTTGAGATTTCAGGAGACTCTAGTGTGTTGGAAGTTTGGCAACCCCTTTCAGTATAAGTGTTATTCGCCAGTCCCAGCTTTAGGATACAAGAGGAAACAAACCTTAGAGATAGAACGTAGAACTACTTTATTGTGTCAAGCTTCAAGAAGCTAGCACAAACCGTGTTTGATTTAGAGTTCGAACTGCATCTGTCAATATAGGAGAAAACAGAGTGAAAACTAAAACTTCAAACTGTTACTGCAAACGAATGCTTCAAGCTAGGAGAACGAAACTTGAACATCCACGTTTTATTGGTGTACTGCTCATTACTTGAAATTATCATGAAGGTCGGAAAAAAAAATATGTTGAGATTTCACAAGACTGTAGTATTTTGGCAGCCTAACAACGCCTTTCATTGAATGTGTCTTTCGTCAGTCTCTGCTTAGGTCTACATCCAGAGGAAACAAAAAATAAAAATAGAATGTAGAGCTACTTTACTGTTTCAAGTTTCAAGAAATTAGCACAAACCGTGTTTGATTTAGAGTTCGAACTACATTTGTCAATATAGGAGAAAACAGAGTGAAACCTAAAAATTCAAACTGTTACTCCAAAAGAATGCTTCAATCTAGGAGAACTAAACTTTGGCATCCAAGTGGGATTGGTGTACTGATCACTACTTGAAAGTATCATGAAGATTGGATGAAAAAATATATGTTGAGATTTCAGGAGACTCTAGTGTGTTGGAAGTTTGGCAACCCCTTTCAGTATAAGTGTTATTCGCCAGTCCCAGCTTTAGGATACAAGAGGAAACAAACCTTAGAGATAGAACGTAGAACTACTTTATTGTGTCAAGTTTCAAGAAGCTAGCACAAACCGTGTTTGATTTAGAGTTCTAACTGCATCTGTCAATATAGGAGAAAACAGAGTGAAACCTATAATTTCTAACTGTTCCTGCAAACGAATGCTACACCTAGAAAAACAAAACTTGGGCATCCACGTTTGATTGGTGTACTGATCAATACTTGAAAGAATCATGAAGATTGGATGAAAAAATATATGTTGAGATTTCAGGAGACGGTAGTTTTTTGGAAGCTTAACAACGCCTTTTATTGAAAGTGTTATTCACCAGTCTCTGCTTAAGGCTACATCAAGAGAAAACAAACCTTAGAGATAGAACGTAGAACTACTTTATTGTGTCAAGTTTCAAGAAGCTAGCACAAACCATGTTTGATTTAGCGTTCGAACTGCATCTGTCAATATAGGAGAAAACAGAGTGAAAACTAAAAATTCAAACTGTTACTGCAAACGAATGCTTCAAGCTAGGAGAACTAAACTTTGGCATCCAAGTGGGATTGGTGTACTGATCATTACTTGAAAGTATCATGAAGATTGGATGAAAAAATATATGTTGAGATTTCAGGAGACTCTAGTGTGTTGGAAGTTTGGCAACCCCTTTCAGTATAAGTGTTATTCGCCAGTCCCAGCTTTAGGATACAAGAGGAAACAAACCTTAGAGATAGAACGTAGAACTACTTTACTGTGTCAAGTTTCAAGAAGCTAGCACAAACCGTGTTTGATTTAGAGTTCTAACTGCATCTGTCAATATAGGAGAAAACAGAATGAAACCTATAAATTCTAACTGTTCCTGCAAACGAATGCTACAACCTAGAAGAACAAAACTTGGGCATCCACGTTTGATTGGTGTACAGATCAATACTTGAAAGAATCATGAAGATTGGATGAAAAGATATATGTTGAGATTTCAGGAGACGGTAGTTTTTTGGAAGCTTAACAACGCCTTTCATTGAAAGTGTTATTCGCCAGTCTCTGCTTAAGGCTACATCAAAAGGAAACAAACCTTAGAGATAGAACGTAGAACTACTTTATTGTGTCAAGTTTCAAGAAGCTAGCACAAACCATGTTTGATTTAGAGTTCGAACTGCATCTGTCAATATAGGAGAAAAGAGAGTGAAAACTAAAAATTCAAACTGTTACTGCAAACGAATGCTTCAACCTAGGAGAACGAAACTTGAACATCCACGTTTTATTGGTGTACTGCTCATTACTTGAAATTATCATGAAGGTCGGAAAAAAAATATGTTGAGATTTCAGTAGACTGTAGTATTTTGGCAGCCTAACAACGCCTCATTGAATGTGTCTTTCGTCAGTCTCTGCTTAGGTCTACATCCAGAGGAAACAAAAAATAAAAAACAGAATGTAGAACTACTTTACTGTTTTCAAGTTTCAAGAAGCTAGCACAAACCGTGTTTGATTTAGAGTTCGAACTACATTTGTCAATATAGGAGAAAACAGAGTGAAACCTAAAAATTCAAACTGTTACTCCAAAAGAATGCTTCAATCTAGGAGAACTAAACTTTGGCATCCAAGTGGGATTGGTGTACTGATCATTACTTGAAAGTATCATGAAGATTGGATGAAAAAATACATGTTGAGGTTTCAGGAGACTCTGGTGTGTTGGAAGTTTGGCAACCCCTTTCAGTATAAGTGTTATTCGCCAGTCCCAGCTTTAGGATACAAGAGGAAACAAACCTTAGAGATAGAACGTAGAACTACTTTATTGTGTCAAGTTTCAAGAAGCTAGCACAAACCGTGTTTGATTTAGAGTTCTAACTGCATCTGTCAATATAGGAGAAAACAGAGTGAAACCTATAATTTCTAACTGTTCCTGCAAACGAATGCTACAACCTAGAAGAACAAAACTTGGGCATCCACGTTTGATTGGTGTACTGATCAATACTTGAAAGAATCATGAAGATTGGATGAAAAAATATATGTTGAGATTTCAGGAGACGGTAGTTTTTCGGAAGCTTAACAACGCCTTTCATTGAAAGTGTTATTCGCCAGTCTCTGCTTAAGGCTACATCAAGAGGAAACAAAACTTAGAGATAGAACGTAGAACTACTTTATTGTGTCAAGTTTCAAGAAGCTAGCACAAACCATGTTTGATTTAGAGTTCGAACTGCATCTGTCAATATAGGAGAAAAACAGAGTGAAAACTAAAAATTCAAACTGTTGCTGCAAAGGAATGCTTCAAGCTAGGAGAACGAAACTTGAACATCCACGTTTTATTGGTGTACTGCTCATTACTTGAAATTATCATGAAGGTCGGAAAAAAAATATGTTGATATTTCAGGAGACTGTAGTATTTGGGCAGCCTAACAACGCCTTTCATTGAATGTGTCTTTCGTCAGTCTCTGCTTAGGTCTACATCCAGAGGAAACAAAAAATAAAAATAGAATGTAGAACTACTTTACTGTTTCAAGTTTCAAGAAGCTAGCACAAACTGTGTTTGATTTAGAGTTCGAACTACATTTGTCAATATAGGAGAAAACAGAGTGAAACCTAAAAATTCAAACTCTTACTCCAAAAGAATGCTTCAATCTAGGAGAACAAAACTTTGGCATCCAAGTGGGATTGGTGTACTTATCATTACTGAAAGTATCATGAAGATTGGATGAAAAAATATATGTTGAGATTTCAGGAGACTCTAGTGTGTTGGAAGTTTGGCAACCCCTTTCAGTATAAGTGTTATTCGCCAGTCCCAGCTTTAGGATACAAGAGGAAACAAACCTTAGAGATAGAACGTAGATCTACTTTATTGTGTCAAGCTTCAAGAAGCTAGCACAAACCGTGTTTGATTTAGAGTTCGAACTGCATCTGTCAATATAGGAGAAAACAGAGTGAAAACTAAAACTTCAAACTGTTACTGCAAACGAATGCTTCAAGCTAGGAGAACGAAACTTGAACATCCACGTTTTATTGGTGTACTGCTCATTACTTGAAATTATCATGAAGGTCGGAAAAAAAAATATGTTGAGATTTCACAAGACTGTAGTATTTTGGCAGCCTAACAACGCCTTTCATTGAATGTGTCTTTCGTCAGTCTCTGCTTAGGTCTACATCCAGAGGAAACAAAAAATAAAAATAGAATGTAGAGCTACTTTACTGTTTCAAGTTTCAAGAAATTAGCACAAACCGTGTTTGATTTAGAGTTCGAACTACATTTGTCAATATAGGAGAAAACAGAGTGAAACCTAAAAATTCAAACTGTTACTCCAAAAGAATGCTTCAATCTAGGAGAACTAAACTTTGGCATCCAAGTGGGATTGGTGTACTGATCACTACTTGAAAGTATCATGAAGATTGGATGAAAAAATATATGTTGAGATTTCAGGAGACTCTAGGGTGTTGGAAGTTTGGCAACCCCTTTCAGTATAAGTGTTATTCGCCAGTCCCAGCTTTAGGATACAAGAGGAAACAAACCTTAGAGATAGAACGTAGAACTACTTTATTGTGTCAAGTTTCAAGAAGCTAGCACAAACCGTGTTTGATTTAGAGTTCTAACTGCATCTGTCAATATAGGAGAAAACAGAGTGAAACCTATAATTTCTAACTGTTCCTGCAAACGAATGCTACACCTAGAAAAACAAAACTTGGGCATCCACGTTTGATTGGTGTACTGATCAATACTTGAAAGAATCATGAAGATTGGATGAAAAAATATATGTTGAGATTTCAGGAGACGGTAGTTTTTTGGAAGCTTAACAACGCCTTTTATTGAAAGTGTTATTCACCAGTCTCTGCTTAAGGCTACATCAAGAGAAAACAAACCTTAGAGATAGAACGTAGAACTACTTTATTGTGTCAAGTTTCAAGAAGCTAGCACAAACCATGTTTGATTTAGCGTTCGAACTGCATCTGTCAATATAGGAGAAAACAGAGTGAAAACTAAAAATTCAAACTGTTACTGCAAACGAATGCTTCAAGCTAGGAGAACTAAACTTTGGCATCCAAGTGGGATTGGTGTACTGATCATTACTTGAAAGTATCATGAAGATTGGATGAAAAAATATATGTTGAGATTTCAGGAGACTCTAGTGTGTTGGAAGTTTGGCAACCCCTTTCAGTATAAGTGTTATTCGCCAGTCCCAGCTTTAGGATAGAAGAGGAAACAAACCTTAGAGATAGAACGTAGAACTACTTTATTGTGTCAAGTTTCAAGAAGCTAGCACAAACGTGTTTGATTTAGAGTTCTAACTGCATCTGTCAATATAGGAGAAAACAGAATGAAACCTATAAATTCTAACTGTTCCTGCAAACGAATGCTACAACCTAGAAGAACAAAACTTGGGCATCCACGTTTGATTGGTGTACTGATCAATACTTGAAAGAATCATGAAGATTGGATGAAAAGATATATGTTGAGATTTCAGGAGACGGTAGTTTTTGGAAGCTTAACAACGCCTTTCATTGAAAGTGTTATTCGCCAGTCTCTGCTTAAGGCTACATCAAAAGGAAACAAACCTTAGAGATAGAACGTAGAACTACTTTATTGTGTCAAGTTTCAAGAAGCTAGCACAAACCATGTTTGATTTAGAGTTCGAACTGCATCTGTCAATATAGAGAAAAGAGAGTGAAAACTAAAAATTCAAACTGTTACTGCAAACGAATGCTTCAACCTAGGAGAAACGAAACTTGAACATCCACGTTTTATTGGTGTACTGCTCATTACTTGAAATTATCATGAAGGTCGGAAAAAAAATATGTTGAGATTTCAGTAGACTGTAGTATTTTGGCAGCCTAACAACGCCTTTCATTGAATGTGTCTTTCGTCAGTCTCTGCTTAGGTCTACATCCAGAGGAAACAAAAAATAAAAACAGAATGTAGAACTACTTTACTGTTTCAAGTTTCAAGAAGCTAGCACAAACCGTGTTTGATTTAGAGTTCGAACTACATTTGTCAATATAGGAGAAAACAGAGTGAAACCTAAAAATTCAAACTGTTACTCCAAAAGAATGCTTCAATCTAGGAGAACTAAACTTTGGCATCCAAGTGGGATTGGTGTACTGATCATTACTTGAAAGTATCATGAAGATTGGATGAAAAAATACATGTTGAGGTTTCAGGAGACTCTGGTGTGTTGGAAGTTTGGCAACCCCTTTCAGTATAAGTGTTATTCGCCAGTCCCAGCTTTAGGATACAAGAGGAAACAAACCTTAGAGATAGAACGTAGAACTACTTTTATTGTGTCAAGTTTCAAGAAGCTAGCACAAACCGTGTTTGATTTAGAGTTCTAACTGCATCTGTCAATATAGGAGAAAACAGAGTGAAACCTATAATTTCTAACTGTTCCTGCAAACGAATGCTACAACCTAGAAGAACAAAACTTGGGCATCCACGTTTGATTGGTGTACTGATCAATACTTGAAAGAATCATGAAGATTGGATGAAAAAATATATGTTGAGATTTCAGGAGACGGTAGTTTTTCGGAGCTTAACAACGCCTTTCATTGAAAGTGTTATTCGCCAGTCTCTGCTTAAGGCTACATCAAGAGGAAACAAAACTTAGAGATAGAACGTAGAACTACTTTATTGTGTCAAGTTTCAAGAAGCTAGCACAAACATGTTTGATTTAGAGTTCGAACTGCATCTGTCAATATAGGAGAAAACAGAGTGAAAACTAAAAATTCAAACTGTTGCTGCAAAGGAATGCTTCAAGCTAGGAGAACGAAACTTGAACATCCACGTTTTATTGGTGTACTGCTCATTACTTGAAATTATCATGAAGGTCGGAAAAAAAAATATGTTGATATTTCAGGAGACTGTAGTATTTGGGCAGCCTAACAACGCCTTTCATTGAATGTGTCTTTCGTCAGTCTCTGCTTAGGTCTACATCCAGAGGAAACAAAAATAAAAATAGAATGTAGAACTACTTTACTGTTTCAAGTTTCAAGAAGCTAGCACAAACTGTGTTTGATTTAGAGTTCGAACTACATTTGTCAATATAGGAGAAAACAGAGTGAAACCTAAAAATTCAAACTCTTACTCCAAAAGAATGCTTCAATCTAGGAGAAACAAAACTTTGGCATCCAAGTGGGATTGGTGTAC